>NW_016819378.1:620496-670295 GCF_001698545.2 Rhinopithecus bieti | reverse complement strand
AGTGCAGTGGCCGGATCTCAGCTCACTGCAAGCTCCGCCTCCCGGGTTCACGCCATTCTCCTGCCTCAGCCTCCCGAGTAGCTGGGACTACAGGCGCCCGCCAGGTCGCCCGGCTAGTTTTTTGTATTTTTAGTAGAGACGGGGTTTCACCATGTTAGCCAGGATGGTCTTGATCTCCTGACCTCGTGATCCGCCCGTCTCGGCCTCCCAAAGTGCTGGGATTACAGGCTTGAGCCACCGCGCCCGGCCGCTACCACACTTCTTGACACAATAAGTGCTTAATACATGAAGCCTGCTTGAACGAATGAAGGAGCACTTGAGGGCTAGACTGCTACTACTGGACCCTTCTGGTAATCCACTGCTGTCCCTCCTTCCACCTAGGTGGCCAAATGAAGAAAGTCACAGGATCTCACTGTACGTTGGCACCCCAGGCCTGTTTCCTGAAGCCTGCCCTCCCCAACTCTGTGTAGAACTCGATCACTCTTCCTCCCCACCCTTCTCCCAAATCATCTTCTCAAATGCTGCTGCCCAAAAATTGTCATCAAACCAAAACCACCTACACTGCCAGCCCCACCCACCACCACCAAAGACATTAGAAGTCTTGGTCATGTCACCCTCCCTCCCTCAGTACAGAGGAAGCTCTTAGACTCCAAGACCCTTCAGTTTCATCCTCTCACTCATCCCATCCCAGTCACTGCCTGAGAATAGCTTGCAGCCAAGGACAAACTCCCAGGACAGGCGCATGATAGGGTTCAGTAATTCCTTGATGGATAAATGGAAAGGAAGGGACACACTGAATATCGCCAACAGATCTAAGCCAGTTTGGCCATTCAGCAATTGTCTGTTCTCTTGATGAATTTGGGAGATTGTGTGTCCTTCTTTCCACAACCTCACTAACTGGTGGTAGATTATACTGAAAGTAAGCACTATACCAAATGCTGCCAAACATGTAACATTTGTTAGCCAGGAGACATAAAAACAGCCATACAACTGTTCTTATAGTTTGGGGATGAGGCATCTCACTTTACCATCTAGTGAAAGGGTCACTTAGAGGCTGACACAATGTTTCAGTGGCAGGCCCAGCTCTCACAGTTGTACAAGGTAACCGAGTCTCCCTAAAGTCTCCAGCATGACTCTGGAGACAGAGGGCTGCTGGGCCTGCAAGGGCCTGGGCCTGTTCAGTCTTTCTAACCAACTGCCCCAGCCATCTCTGGAGTGTTGACCGCAATAAACTTCACATGAAAACAAAGCATCCAAAAGACACAGGTGAAAGTATATACCACTTATACTGAAGTCTTTTTAAAGTAAATCACCATATAGTCACAATAACAAACATATACAAAGTTAAATGGAGAAGAAAGGGCCAGGAATTTAGTCAAGGTCTTGTGGACCAGATCTCTTTAGGCATCAACCATTTTACAACAGGAAAGGGAGGATCAGGATCCCTTCACACATTCTTCAAGTACAAACACAGGAATCTAACTTAACATTTGTCTTCATTTTTTTCTGGAGTCCCCAGTACTGCAATTTTTGTCAGTCCCACTAGAGAGCAATCTTTCTGCACTTACGTTCCTACTTGCAAAGCAATTTTCTTATCTCAGCCTATATGCCTAACTCCCACTAAGTCTGAGCAGAACCAACTCTCATAGCTTTCATGACCCAAAGAAAGTCCCTAGACTCTGCTTAAGTGTCCCCCGTTTTAAGCCCTATAGATAGATAATTTTGAAAAGTCAAAGAGAAGACTCACTGGAAAAAGGGTCTAGGCTCTGGGGTGGGGGCATTCTTTGACTTCTGGCTATAAAGCTGACATAAGTAATACTAAAGTGAGTATTCCCTCCTTTCGCCACCCCCCACCTACAGCTGTCATTCCCAAGTGGCCCCAAGTCAGACTGTAGGAAGACAGAACTTTCACTAGAATGAAAGGACTACAGGAAGTGGCCTCTGGCTCTGTGGCCCTGGCCCTACACTGCTTTGGGAAATCTATGTGTTGATGTTTTACGAGTGCAATTCAGGGGCATAACCAAGGCCCCTGTACCAGGCTAACATAAAGAGCCTGAGGATTTCACTGGTTGTTCCATTAGGGTACAGAACCCCCCTTGGGATGATGGACTGTGATAGTTGACATCTCAGATTAATAAAAGACACCCATACTCATGTATATACCACATGTAATTGCCTTACACATTCTGGGGACTGTTAAGTCAGAGCTGCAGGGGCTGGTAACAGGCACATTAGAGAGGAGTCGGAGGAAATAATGTTTTCCCTTTATAATAACTAAGACAGCCAGTTAACGGTGAAGATATCTGCTCCTCTCTTTCTTGGCCTCAGTAGTAACTTCCCTGTCCACACCCTGTCCTAGCTGGATCAAGTTCTGTTTGCTTGTCCATGGCCCTGCTAAAGTGTAAACTCTCTGTATGAGTCATCATTTCATCCCCAGGATCTGTCACAGAACCCAGGCTCAGCATTTGGAGACAGAAAAATTGTATAGTGTTATAGATTCATCCTCCTCTGTGGCTGGGTCTCTGCACAGCCTTGGTCCCCACCTCCTTCTCTAATTAAGTAGGGTCAGATTCAGGAATGGATGTCTCCCAGGCCTATCCTAGTAATACAAGTCATTCTGAATATATTTTTTCTTTTTCTTTTTCCTTTTTTGTTTTTTGTTTGTTTGTTTGTTTGAGACAGAGTTTTCTGCTCTTGTTGCCCAGGCTGGAGTGCAGTGGCGTGATCTCGGCTCACTGCAACCTCCGCCTCCTGGGTTCAAGCGATTCTCCTGCCTCAGCCTCTCCAAGTAGCTGGAATTACAGCATGCACCACCACGCCGGCTAATTTTTGTATTTTTTTAGTAGAGATGGGTATTTCACCATTGTTGGGCCACGCAGCTGGTCTTGACCTCCTGACCTGTGATCCACCTGCCTCGCCTCACCAAAGTGCTGGATTACAGGCATGACCACCAGGTCTAGCCCGTTTTTTTTATCTAAAACTGGTCTGTGAAAATTTTTTTTTTTTTTTTTTGAGACACGTCCTTGCTCTGTCGCCTGCAGGCTCGGATGCAGTGGCCGATCTCAGCTCACTGCAAGCTCCCACCTCCCGGGTTCCCGCTATTCTCCTGCCTCAGCCTCCCAAGTAGCTGGGACTACAGGCGCCCGTCACCACGCCCGGCTAGTTTTTTGTATTTTTTTTTTTAGTAGAGACGGGGTTTCACCGTGTTAGCCAGGATGGTCTCGATCTCCTGCCTCGTGATCCGCCCGTCTCGGCCTCCCAAAGTGCTGGGATTACAGGCTTGAGCCACCGCGCCCGGCCGTGAAAATCTTTATGTGTTAGAAACCATCTTCCAAATTCGTGTGTTTATTTTAATCACTAAATAAATCTGATACTCATCATGCAAAGCACTGTGTAAGGCACTGTTCACGAAATAGATATATACAAAAAGATATGTAAAGTTATTTACATTTAAATATGAAGTGTGTGTATCATAAGTATGTGTGTATTTACCATGTAGCTGGAAGAGTCAAGGAACAGAAAATCCACTAACCAAATGAGTAAACACACACATCACATCATCCATATGAAAAAATCCTTTATTGTTGAGGAGTAGAGAGAGACATTATATTTTTAATGTAGGACACTACAGGAACTATAGGGGATTCTATAGTCAATGCTCATTGGGATTGGGGATATTCGCTATGCAGTTTCCACACCAGGGTCAGGTAGAAAAGATGGAGAAGGAGTCAAAGCACAAGAATGTTACAAGAACAGGGAAGAGAAAGGGTAACAGGAGTGTGTGCACCTGGGGATTGGGACAAGGAAACAGGTCTTCCTAATGCAGTCCAGGAGTCCGGAAGTGGAGCGCTGAGGACAAAAAAACAAACAAACAAACAAAAAACACTGAAATCACATCTTATGTCCTGTGAAAAAAAAACCCCACTAAAACCTGCTGGGGCAGCAGGAGAGAAGGGGAGGGGCGTTTGTGTGAGAGGAAAGAACAAGAGTCTTGACCCTCAGCCTGCCCTCCAGGCTTTGGGACTGAGGATGGAACTCTCCTAGCAGCAGGTACTTGCACCTTCCCGGCTGCCATATTTACATTACTCTACACACCTGTGTGCATGGCCAGTGGGGCCCATGCGGACCAAAGAAGTAGGAACTAAGTTCATGCCATCCTAGCACCCCCATGAGCCAGACATACACACAGCCCTGTTCAAGGTGCCCTACTAGGAATGCTTCCCCTGCCTTATCCAGTTCCTCCTCTTCCCAGAAACCTCCTAGAGAAAGGACAGGCCCAGGGATTACTTCCTTTTTCAACAGTTTCACATGAATGAAATCAGATGACACAATGATCTTTGTTGATCCATCTCATGTAATGTTTAAATGCCGGCTCCCAGAAACCTTATGTCCTATTCTGCCTGACACCTAACAGGTTGGGAATGCTCCCTCAGTGGTAAGATTATGAAGGCTGCAATTATGGGTCCCTCTGAAAGAGCCTGGATGCACAAACAAGCATTAAAAGTAGATTTCCACAATACACTTGTTTTTGCCATTTGTATAAAATGCTATAGCAAAATTGCACTGTAATTATCTTTATGGCCAGTGCATAACGCTGGAGGAGAGTATGTCATCCAGATATAGCTGCTTGTATAATTATCTGGCCATTGGCAGGACTGAAATAACCATCTAATGAGAGCAAAATGATACAGTAACTACCATGTAATCAGCGAGTTACAGTTATTATAGCTCTTTGTGCCCTCTCACCCAACACTAAATGGGGGGGCCAGACCCAGTCTCTTGTCCCAGGAATTCATGCACAGGCAGCATCATCAAGGGCCAGCTCCTTGGGTCCTGGGCGTGCCACCTTGAGACCAATGAGTATGGGTAACAGGGACACAGGGAGAAAGGCAGGAGGCTTTCCATGATTAAGAGCCTTCCCAATCCCTCTCCCTCTCGTTTTCACTCCCCTCGCCCCACTTCTTTGGAAGCTAGTGAAAAGAAAGCCATTGGCAGAGCTGCTATTGCTGTGTGTGGGAAGACAGTGTCAAGGCAGAAGGTTCGTGTTTTGACTAGACACTTCCCTGGGGGACTCTCACACTCGCATACTAAGTGAGGAATCTGTCAGCCCACTCAGGCCTGGGGTCCAGACAGAGCTAGTCAGGGGAAACATTAGGACATCCCCCACACCTCCTAAACTGGGACAATTATTATAAAATTGGCACACAGCACTATGCACCCGGCACTGTTCTGAACACTTTACCTATACTCAATCCTCAAAACCACAACCCCGCAAGATACTATTATCACTTTCATTTTTCAGATGAGGAAACTGAGGCACAGGAGGGCATGTAACTTGGCCAAAAAGATACAGATAGAGTGGCAGATCCAGGATTCACATTGAGGCCATGTTCCTATTCATTACGCTAAAGAGAGAGATTCAGATATGGTTTCCTGCTACTCCCATTAGATTTCAGAGCTCCTTGCATTTCTTCCTGAATCATCCTTGTGTATGACTACCCTCTGGACCCAGTAACCCAGGATTCTGAGTGATCTGAAAGGCTCAGCCTGCCTGGGAGGCAAATGCTTGCCTGTGAATTGGTTGTGGTATTTGTAATTATCAGATAATAATCTCTCCATCTTTTTGCATAGATCACAAAAGAATGAAGTCCAAACAACAGAAGTTACCCATCAGAGAAGCCCCTCTCTCCTCATCTCCCAGCACTCACTCCTGCTCAATAGTCAGCTGAGGTCCATGATCCAGAGGAAGAAGATGAAAGATGGGAGGATGTGTACACACACACACACACACACACACACGTGCCTCTAAGTGTCTTTGTGTTTGACCGACAGTGTGCTGGGCACTGGCAGTGTATTTCAGGGCAAATCTATGAGCTTTAATACCTGTAGCATGTGAGGAAATGCACAGCTGGCAACCCCCACAGCCCCCTCCCCAGTCCCCTCTCCCCTCTCTAATGAACAATCCTTACCTCATTCTGCTCTCGGGGGATACTTGAGGGTGCCAAAGCTGGGGACGTTCTCTTGATTCACATCAGTAGGAGAGTCTAGGGTAAAGCAAACAGTGTAAGTAAGAGGGATCTTCCTGAATGTGAACTACACCCTGATCCAACAGCAAAGGGCTGGCTATGAAGGGCAGCATTCAAAGACAGAGTTGGCAGACTGGGGAGAAGCAGAGTCTCCCTGTCCTTCCTCCCAACTGCAGCAGGTCTACCTTATAAAGGTCTCTGCTCCTCTGTTCCCAGGGAAGTCTTGCCTGTGGATCTAAGCTGATTGGGATGAAGGGGCCGAGGAACCCTCACTGAAGGTAAGAAAGGTCCTGTCTTATGGGCCGGCGCGGTGGCTCAAGGCCCATGTAATCTCCAGCACTTGTTGGGGAGGCCAAGGACGCGATCAGAGTCAGGAGATCGAGACCATGCCTGGCTGAACACGGTCGAAACCCGTCTTCGTACTACAAAAAATAGCAAAAAAAATTAGCCGGGCGGCAGTGGCGGGAGCCTGTAGTCCAGCTACTGGAGGCTGAGGCAGCAGAATGGCGGTGAACCCGGGAGGCGGAGCTTGCCAGTGGAGCTGAGATCTGGCCACAGCGACTCCGAGCCTGGGCGGCGCAGAACGAGACTCCGTTCTCAAAAATAAAATAGAAATAGAAATAAAATAAAACTAAAATAAAATAAACATAAAAATAAATACCTAAAAATTAAAAAAAAAAAAAGAAGGAGGTCCTGTCTTTCCCCCTCTGGTGAATAATATGGGGCATGTGACTTCTATCATACTCTGCCAGTACCCTAAGCCCTTCCACCGTACCCCCACACACTCCTACCTGGCTGGACACTCCTCTTGCCCATCAGTCCCACAAAGAAGTCATGCATGTCACCTGCAGAAAAGGGCCAACATTGTCAGCAGTGACTATGAGAAAGTGATACATCTTCCCAGACATGGGTCAACACTTCTGAGACTGGGTTTCTGGTCTCTGTTCCTTTTTCCTGTCAAAGCATGACTCCTTACAGTTAGCAAGTGTCTCCCCTAAATCCACTCTCTCTGCCCACCTTTCCTTCCTCCACATTTCAAGAATTTTCTGCTCTAGCAGGTGCCCGACTTGGAATCTTCAGGGCCACCAAGAGGTCCTCTTGTTTTCCAATGACCAACCAGCAGAGGGAGAGTCCACTATGCCCCTCACACCAGCTTCCTCCTAGTTCCGGATGGCCTCTCCCTTTCAGGAAAGGTTGGCTGAGCAGTGGGAGCTGGCATATTGTTTGTACCAGGTGAGAAGGGGCTGGACAAAATGGCCCCGGGCCCAATACCCCACAGAGCTCTGGGAAAGTGGCAAGAAATGAGGAGGGAGAAGAGGCTACTCACGTTTTTCGGGAGATGTTGATTCCTTAGGATCTGTGAAACCAAGAACAAATGTCTAAATGGGGAGTGAAGTTGGACAGTGATGAGAAGGGGTTCAGATCACAACCCTCACCGATTCACTAAGCTATCCCCCATCTCCCTCCCATCTGAAAGGATCTCCCAGGCCTCTCATCTTCAGAATCCTGCCCCTCACTCCCCTCTCTCCTAGGGCTGCCTCCTACCTGTGCTAGCCTGGCTCATGGCTTTGAGCAATCCCTCCAGAGATGAGTGGCTTTTGAAGAGTCTCTGGAGCAGCTGGTAGAGATCCGGATCCCTCTAGGGAAGAAACAAAGAGGGCTGAGGCAGGAGGTTCCCACCCAGATCCACTCATCCTTTTCCCACAAGAAACAGCCTCTTCCTGAGCCCATCCTGAATCCAACATCCAATTTCTTTCAGAATTTCCTCTGGTTCACACTGGACGAGAAGTAGGTGCTCCAGGAGTGACCTGTGGACCAACAGCAACACCAGCACTACGCAGAGCCTGTTAGAAATGCAGACTTTTGGTCCTACCCCAGACCTCCTGAGACAGAATCTGCATTTTAAGCAGCCCCCCAGGTGATTCACAGGCATGGTGAGGTTAGAGGCGCACATCTGCCCCTGTGATTCCCCTACTCTGCATGATGTCCACGGATGTTTCCCTCCCTGTTTTCCACCGCCTCTTTCTCTATTCTCCATGGCTTTCTGCCTCTAGTTTTCTCTCCCTCTCCCTTTTCGGCCCTGGGTCTAGAATTCCACGAAGGCAACATGCTCAGAAGGCATGTCTTCTCTCCACAACTGAACCCCAAGTTCTAGAGCTGTTGCCCAGCACTGGCTCTTGATTGTCCCTGTGATTTTTTTTTTTTTTTTTTTTTTAGCAACTTGGGCACAGCAGGGTGGTGGGCACACACCACACAGCCAGTTAATTGTAACTGCAGAGAAACAATAACAATGATCATGGCTGGAGATTTTCACCTCAAATCTCAAGTCTTGGCAGTGCCTCTCTTTCCAGAACCCATGCATCCTTGGGCTGTTGTGCACACACAGAAGTGCATTTACACAGAACGCACCCCCACACATACCAACGCAGTTGCTTAGGCACACTTATATACTATCCTCTTCCTGCCCCAATTTCTCTCATCCTTACAGACTCTCAGGGAGGAGGGGTAGGATGGCAATCCCTCTCATTCATTGACGAAGAGGGGCAGAGGGGACATCTCATTGGCCAAAGTCCTGAAACGAGTTTGTCTCAGAAGAACCCAGATACTCTAACTATCCTGGGCTGGAACTTTGTGGCTCCAAACGGTGTCCAGCCCATACTTGGCACTCCCTGGGCTTGGGTGTTTCTTTTTTTTTTTTTTTTTTTAATGGTTCTGGCCTTTTGGATATGGCACAACCGCTGCCACCTGCAAGGCTACCCTGGCGATATCTCCCTTGGCCCAGCATGTGGCGTTCAGGCAGCCACTTTTCCCAAATTGTTGAATACTCTGCCCGCCTCCTGTAATGAAATGCTAAACAGATTTGAGCTGAAGAGGCAGTTAAACTTCATGCATTGAATTTGTGATAAGTCCCACCCGTAATCATCTTAAAAGCATTTGTACCGACGTAATTGCTGTCATTTCAAAACCTTGAAAAGACTCCCTCCCTATTCTCCCCCTGTATCCCTACCCTGACAATTCCTATGCTTTTTCGTAGAGGAACTGTGGAAATCGAGGTTCAACCTGGTTTTTTTGCTGTTGTTGTTTTCCTATCCTGACTAAGCAAAGGATAGAGGCGGGCAAGGGAGAAAAGAGAAGAAGGAAGGGCTTGGGATCTTAGAAGCACCTGAGGTTACTGGGGGTGGATGAGCAAAAGATAAGGGAATTTATTTGCATTTTGAAAATAAAACAATACATATAACTGATAGGTAAAATAGCACACAAATGACCATTTGGGAAAGAAATTCTGACTGTTTCATACCATCCAGGAAGTAGAAGGGATCTGTCCCTTGCAAAGGGGTCTGAGGTAGACCATAGAGAGCCTTAGACCACCCTAGCTCACCCCTCGCAGTACCATCTAATCACCAAGTCTCCCATCAATCAATCCACCAAACAACATATTTGTAGGGCACCTTTTATGTACAATGTGTCAAAGACACGCAGAGATACAGAGACACAAACACACCTGGAGACAGTGGGAACATGAGAGGACCACAGAAACACAGAAATCCAAAGGGAGGAAAAATGCTCTCTGATGGACAACCCACCCACCCCAGCTTCCTCACTACAGCTGTCCAGACAGGCAGAGTCCCGGGTTCCCGTGATGTCCCCAGTACTTTGCCCGGGGAGATTTACCTTGCTGTGGCCCCCACCAGGAACCATCTCTTCCTGTGGCTCCTTACAGACAGCCCCAAAGCTCTGAGCTAGGCTGAAGGTCAGGATGGCTGTGAATAGCAGCATGATCCTCATGGTGCCTGGGAGAGCAAAGGGACAGGACTCAGGTAAGGGAGAGAAGAGGAAGATACAGCGTGGGTGAAGGCACAAGAGACATTCATTACCAGCAGCTTGGCTTGACCCTGCTTCCCCAGCCTCCAACTCCACTGTCCAAGCCCTGGTCTGGAGAGAGGGTGGAAAGTATTTCTGAGAAGGGGGTACGGCCCTTGGGCTTAGCTTCCCTGCTCCCCCATCAGACATCTCGCCTGGAGATGTGCAGTGCTATAGTGGTGCCAGGGGACTCTAGCTCCCAAGGAAGATGGTAGATTTATAGGACATGGACTGGTTTGTTTCCTTAGTGAGCTGGAGGAGGGATCCTGGATGCTATTTTCCAGTACTAGATAATCCCAAGACTTAGGCAAAAACTTTCTGGTATGAAAGAATGAGTCTATAGCCACAGGCTCCAAACACTAACCAGCTCTCGGCCCTACACGTGCTTTCTGCTCACCTTCCCAGTCCCCTGCTCCCCTATCAGAGGCTGCCATCTGCTTTATTCCCTCCTGATGCTGGCTCCTGTCCCCCGGTGCCAGCTCCAGTCCATCCAGCATTCTCCCAACCGCCTACCTGTGGAGCAGCTCTGTGCCAGGGGCTGGGTGGTCTGGCAGGATCAGGGAACTGGCTGGGAGCGCTGCCTGCTCCCCTCACACACTGGTGCTGCCGGTGCTGCTGCAAAGAGCGAAACCGAGTGGAGGGGATCTAGGAAGGCTGCAGTCACTCAGTCCCACCTCCCTGATAAAGGCTCTGGGTGGGTCTAGGGGAGCTGAGGGGAGGGGCTGAGAGTCACCAATCCCAGGGTGGCTGGAGGGGAGGTGGGGGGGCTGTCGGGGGGAGGAGGATGCAGAAGCAGCCACACATCACAACACACACATACCCCACAGACCCAGCAATAAGCCCATTTCCTAACAGCACCCGAGCTGGCTGCTGTGTCTGGTTTGTGTATGGTTTGACACTGTACAATACCCCAAAATGAAGGCCTCAACAGCAGCCTCAGAAGCAGAAGTTTTTATCTGACCCCCTCCTGTCCTCTTGTCACTCAGTTACATTCTCCCCAAGACCAGCTATAAAACCAGAACCCCTTTTCCCCACAGCCAGCCATAAAACCTAAAATTACTCTACGTAAAAACTGGCCAAAAAAATTATCTGACCAGCCGAGAGTGGTGGCTCACGCCTGTAATCCCAGCACTTTGGGAGGCCAAGGCGGGCAGATCACGAGATCAAGAGATCAAGACTATCCTGGCCAACATGGTGAAATGCTGTCTCTACTAAAAATACAAAAATTAGCTGGGCACGGTGGCGCATGCCTGTAGTCCCAGCTACTCGGGAGGCTGAGCCAAGATTGCATCACTGCACTCCAGCCTGGTGACAGAGCAAGACTCCATCTAAAAAAAAAAAAAAAAACCCTCAGAAAAGATGGCACTCACCCCTTTTTTGGGGTCTCCTACTTTCGTTGTGGAGTTTCAAGAGTCGTGGGCAGATTCTTCTCAGGTCTAAAACTCTGCTCTCTTCTACACTACATTACCTAATCTCTTTGGTTTTGAGGCTGCCAAAATAAATTACTTTGTATTATTTAAAAAACTAGACATATAGTTAGTCATATATAATAACTAGATAAAAAATACAGTTTTAGAGGTGACTTATGACAGTTATTCAAAACAAATTATTACTACTATACACGGCTACTTATTTCTTTGTGCATTTAAATTTTTAAACACATGGTTTGGGGCACCTAAGGACAATGAAAGCACTCACCAGTGAGGATGAAACTCCCATTAAAAATAGGCTAAGCATGGAGGGCGTGGTGGCTCACGCCTGTAATCCCAGCACTTTGGGAGGCTGAGGCAGGTGGATCACTTGGAGTCAGAAGTTTGAGACCAGCCTGACCAACATAGTAAAACCCCATCTCTACTAAAAATACAAAAATTAGTTGGGCGTGGTGGCACACACCTGTAATCCCAGCTAGTCAGGAGGCTGAGGCAAGAGAATGGCTTGAACCCATGAGGCACAGGTTGTAGCGAGCCGAGATCACACCACTGTACTCCAGCCTATTGACAGAGATAGACTCCGTCTCAAAAAAAAAAAAAAAAAAATTATCTGACCTACGTTATTTGACTTAGGTCATAAGACCTCCATTCCAGAATTCCAGAGAGGGTCCTGCCCCACACCCAGAAGGAAGGAATGAGAGAGGCCAGGAGGAATCTCAACAGACAGGCCTTGCTGGGTTTTCCCACTCAACCTGTTAACATTAGATCATGCCCTTTCTGTCCCGTCATATTTCTACACAGCTGTCCATACTTGGTAAAACCTAAACATAAAAATAGACAATTCCCCTATAGCTGCAAGGCTTCATTCTAAAGGCTCCCATTCATATTAAATAAATGTGTATGCCTTTTTCCCTATTAATCTGCTTCATGTCAGTGATTTTCACTGAAACTCTAGGGGGCCAAGACCACAGTTTGGCATCACAAATAAGACCACCAAAGCTACTGTGCTTTTCTGGAAGCCGCAGAGAAGGAAATACAGGAACCTGACAAGCCAGCAGAAGAGTAAGTATTTCCTGCCAGACTCCCAGTTTTCCAGTTTTCCGCTCTCTCTCTGTGGACTCTGGATGAGTGAACAGTAAAAATCATTGTTTCCCTTTTCCTTTCCAAATGTAAGATTAATGAGAGAACAGGTTTTGTGTGTGACTAACCTTGGTATAGTGAGTCTGATATATTTTTTAGTATTTTGTGGTATGAGTGTTCATATTGTTTGACCCCGTTCCTTTCAGAAATAGCTTTTTTGTTGTTGCTGCTGCCATTTTCCTTTGTTTTTGTCTTTGTCTTTTGGTGTTCTGTCATAAGGAGGGGGTACCCTAGGCTAGAAGAGGCCTGCAACCCACTGTTTGAGCAGGCGCTGCAAACCAGTCAGTTTCATGGTTCTGGTTAGACTGATTTCTGTTATGACAAACTTTGCTGCCAGTCCCTGAAATAAAAACAGGGTGAGAGGTTTCCCTCTTGTCTCATGTCCTTGAGAGCATGATGTGACTAGATGGGGATATTCCCGCTTGGTCTCCACCATCCAAAGGATGTGATTTTTCGGGTAACATCACAGCCAGTATGAAAAGATTGGGAGCCCAAGACATGTTTTTTCAAACATTCCAAGCTCCTAGAGGAGTTCTGTCTCACAAGGTCTCATCCCTCCTGGGCTTCTGTCTTCTTTGACATAAAGAAACCGTTGGATTAAGTCGCTATTGGAATTAAATACCCCATTAAAAAATCTAATTGTCAATGGTCAAAAGATAAATCCTTTAGACTAAAATTCCTAAATTAAAAAAAAAAATCACTTGCTCTAAAGAATTGATAGAAAGACCAAATTAAAAGGACACATAATAGTGCCATAGCTATCCTTAAAACTTGTCTTGATTAAAGCACGAAAACCTGACCTAAAACAATTACACTCAAACTGCCATTTTGGATTCCATACAAAATTAACAACGGAGGCTGCTCCATTTTACAGTTTAATAATTAAAATTCCCGCCGCAGCTTAGGGTTTCCTTCCTAATCAGAAATCAGTGCAGGCCGGGCGCGGTGGCTCAAGCCTGTAATCCCAGCACTTTGGGAGACTAAGGCGGGTGGATCACGAGGTCAGGAGATCGAGACCATCCTGGCTAACATGGTGAAACCCCGTCTCTACTAAAATACAAAAAACTAGCCGGGCGTGGTGGCGGGCGCCTGTAGTCCCAGCTACTCGGAGGCAGAGGCGGGAGAATGGCGTGAACCCGGGAGGCGGAGCTTGCAGTGAGCCGAGATCCGGCACTGCACTCCAGCCTGGGCGACACAGCGAGACTCCGTCTCAAAAAAAAAAATACATAAAAATTAAAAAATAAAAAAAAAAAGAAATCAGTCCTTTTCGGCTTAAAATTTATGTGACTTTTAAAATATCAGCATTTGTCCCAACTAAAATCTGGTAACAAGAGATTTAAGGCAAGGCACAGTGGCTCACACCTGTAATCCTACCACTTTGGGAGGCCGAGGCGGGCAGATCGCTTTAGCCCAGAAGTTCCGCGGGCTTAAGACTAGCCTGGGTAACAGGGCGAAACCCCGTGTCTTCAAAAAGTTTTAAAGGGGGAGAGAGAGAGAGAAATTCAAAAGAATTTTGTTAAAGTTCCATGGTTAGAAGTCAACTTAATTAAAAGCTAATATTCAAGCTATGTGTATATTTTTAAAGCCTTCCTGTGTTTTCTCTTTAAATCCTATTTAAATAAATTTTGTTCAGTCGGCTAAAATCTTTTTTTTTTTTTAATGTGCTTAATGTCTCTGTTCACTTCCTTTCTTAAAATCTATTCTCCCGTTCACTTTTACTCCACCCTATTCCTCCTTCCTCTTTGCCATCTTCAATACCACATTTTTAAAAAATCTAGAAAAGACTTCTAATGACTCAGACTCCTTAAAAAACTCAGAGAAGACCGGGCGTAGTGGCTCATGCCTGTAATCCCAGCACTTTGGGAGGCCAAGGCAAGCGGATCACCTGAGGTTGGGAGTTCGAGATCAGCCTGGCTAGCATGGTGAGACCTGGTCTCTACTGAAAATACAAAAATTAGCCGGATGTGGTGGTGCACAGCTGTAATCCCCACTACTCAGGAGGTTGAGGCAGGAGAACCGCTTGAACCCGGGAGGTGAAGGTTGCAGTGAGTGGAGATCGTGCCACTGCACTCCAGCCTGGGTGACAGAGCGAGACTCCATCTCAAAACAAAACAACAACAACAAAAACTCCATTTCTAAGGGCATCTCCCTCTCTCACCCAAACCTCCAAAACCTTTTAGAATAGAAAAGACAATGGCTTAAAATTTAGATAACTTTATCTTTATTTAGATCTAAATTCTATGCCTTTGAAATATACATTTTCTACCTCATTTCACCTAAAAGTCATGTCTTAGAGATACAAGTTTAGAGTTGCCTAGTTAATAATTAAGACATAAAACAGATAATTACAAAATTGATAGTCTGAAGTTGGGGAAAACTACCTAGAAACTGACAAATAAAAAATCTGGTCTGGCGTAGTGCCTCACGCCTGTAATTCCAACACTTTGGGAGGTCAAGTTGGGAAAATTGCTTGAGCCCAGGAGTTCAAGACCAGCCTGGGCAAGATGGCAAAATCCCCCATACCTACAAAAAAATACATAAATTAGCCAGGTATGGTGGCACGCACCTGTAGTCCCAGCTAGTCAGCCAGGTAGAAGGATTGCTTGAGCCCTGGAGGTCGAGGCTGCAGTGAGCTGTGATGGCACCACTGCACTCCGGCCTAGGTGACAGAAGGAGAACCTGTCTCATAAAAAAAAAAAAAAGGATAAACCTATAAGCTCTACTTCAAGTATTTTGTTAAAAAATAAAAACTTTAACTCAAATGTCTGTTTAATTCACATGACTTTGTAAACCAAAAGTAAAATTCTAAAGCTCCCTAACCATCTGAATGGACGACTCCTCACAGCCAAGGGTATTCTAAAATTAACCTGAAAACTAGGTCAGGCCATGATGGGAATGGGGAACCAGACCCTCCTCCCTTTTGGAATTAATGATAGAACAGACTTAGTCTGATAAGAAACATACATTCATTTATTCGTATATTTTTATTTATTTTTTGAGACAAAAATGCCTCTTACTAAATAACTGATTACTCATATCATATAGAGGCCTGGCTTTGGTGGAAGTCCATCTGCAACACCACTGCCTAAAATGAGACACAACTAATAACTATTTAACTAGACTGGCCTATTCTTAGGACTAAGAGACTAGTTCCATGGCTTATAAGACAATTCACCAACTCAATTTCTGGACTATAACACTTCTTTTAAAATTTTTACCCCGAGGAAATCTGGGGCTCAGAAGACAATACCCTAAAATGAAGGCCTCAGTAGCAACCTCAAAAGCAGAAGTTTTTCTCTGACCCTCTCCTGTCCTCCTGTCGCTGGGTCCCATTCTTCCCCAAGGCCAGCTATACAAACCAGAACCTCTTTTCCCCAAAGCCAGCCATAAAACCTAAAATTACTCCATGTAAAAACTGGCCATAAAAAATTATCTGACCTACCTTATTTGATTTAGGTCCTAAGACTCCCCGCCTCCCCCGTCCAGAGAGGGTCCTGCCCCATACCCAGAAGGAAGGAATGTGAGAGGCTGGGAAGAATCTCAACAGGCCTTCCTGGGTTTCCCCACTCAGTCTGTTAACATTACAGCATGCCCTTCTGTCCAGTCATATTTCTACACAGCTGTCCATACTTTGTAAAACATAAACACAAAAATTGGCAATTTCAGGCTGGGCGCGGTGGCTCACGCATGTAATCCCAGCACTTTGGGAGGCCAATGTGGGCGGATCACAAGGTCAGGAGTTCGAGACCAGCCTGGCCAGCATGGTGAAACTCTGTCTCTACTAAAAAATACAAAAAATTAGCCAGGCATGGTGGCACATGCCTGTAGTCGCAGCTACTTAGGAGGATGAGGCAGGAGAATTGCTTGAACCCAGCAGGCAGAGGTTGCAGTGAGCTGAGATCGTGCCCACTGCACTCTAGCCTGGGGAGACTAGAGCAAGCTCCGTCTCAAAAAAAAAAAAAAAAAAAAATATATATATATATATATATATATATATATATATAATATATATATGGCAATTTCCCCTATATCTTTGGGGTCTTCATTCTAAAGGCGCTCATATATACATATTAAACAAATTTATCTACCTTTTCTCCTATGAATCAATTAGTCTCATGTCAGTGATTTTCAGCAAACTTTTAGGAGGCCACGTGTCTTGGCCCTCACAACACCAATTCCCATGTCTGAGTCCGGCTCAGTAGATATGGACCCTGGGCCTCTTTCCCCACCTTGTTCATCCAACAGCTCCTTGCCTTTTAACCTTCAGGCTTGACTCCTGGGCTAAAACAGTTTCAGGCAGGCGCCCCTCCCCACCCAGGACCACCAGGCTCAGGCCCCTGAGGGTTACAAGGTGAGCTGAGCATCCCCTCCAGTCCTCTCCTGTCCCCCTCCCAGAGGGAGCTGCCCCATCACATTGGTCCTTGTGTGTCACACCCCTCCCCTGCTGTTGGGCAAAGAAAGCTCCAGTGTCGGCCTCCCTCCACTCCTCAGCAGTGCTCATGCCTCTCTCACCTCAATCCTTCTTGACCCCTGAATTAGCTGGACTTACCTGCATCCTTCTAGAGTTCTTTTATGCCTCCTGATGTAATCTCAGAGAGGATGAACAGAACTCGATAACTGTGCTGCCCCTGTCCCCTCCCCAGCCTTGATCTCTCTTTTTTTTTTTTTTTTTTTTGAGACAGAGTCTCACACTGTCACCCAGGTTGGAGTGCTGCAACGGTTCAATCTTGGCTCACAGCATCCTCCGCCTCCCAGGTTCACGCGATTCTTCTGCTTCAGCCTCCCAAGTAGCTGGGATTACAGGCGCACACCACCATACCTGGCTAATTTTTTTGTACTTTTAGTAGAGATGGGGTTTCACTATGTTGGCCAGACTGGTCTCGAACTCCTGATCTCGTGATCCTCCAGCCTCAGCCTCCCAAAGTGTTGGGATTATAGGCATGAGCCACCGCCCATGGCCTTGATCTCTTAATTGCTTCCCTTTTTCCTCAGAGTTACATTTTCCCCGCTCTAATCTGTCTCCCTGCAGTTCAGGCATCTTCTTCTCTAACCTTTCAAGCCTCTTGTTCACACCCCACACAGATGAGGGAGATTATCTGCTTATTTCTCACCCAAGGGAGAGAGCCCCAGGGGAGAGTCAGAGCCAGGATCAGAGCCAAGAGGCAGAGCCAGATGCTGCTGCTGAATGAGACAGCGGAGATGCAAAAGCAAAGCCAGAGCCATCCGTCAGCCCAGTGTTTGTAATGGGTACAGGGTTTGAATGTTTGCAGGGTGCTTCGGTGTGGAGCAATCCATATGGTTTTCATCACCATGACCATGTAAGTAGGAAATATTCTGATTTTCCATATGAGAAAAAGGCCCAGAAGGTTCAGTCACTTGCTCTAGTACATATGGCTACTAATCAGTGAAGAACAGCCTCAAATCCAGGTTTGTCTCACCCCAGGTCTCCCACTTTTTTTTACTGCACTGGCATAAACTTTGACCTGTGAGGGAACAGTTAACTGTCCCAGAGGGAATGGGGAGCCCCCTCTCCAAGAGACTTGAATATTTGGGACCTTCTGCTCTTCTACATCTTGAGATTGGGAAAGAACTGTATCTTTATCACATATTTACTACAAAAACAATCTGTGCAACAAGCCCTTCCCCAATCACCCTATTTAAAATTATCACCACCCCAAAACTCCATTTATCTCACTCCCATTTTTCCCTTCATGAACTTATTACATCCACCATGCTAAGTATTTTACTTATTGTCTTTCTACCACCACTCCCACCCAGGAATACAAGTGTCATGATGGCAAGAATTTTTGTCTGTTTTGCTTGCTACTGTATCCCTCACTTTATAATGTTTGACATATAACAGGTGCTCAATAAAAATACATTTACAAGGCTGGACATGGTGGCTTATGCCCATACTCCCAGCACTTTAGGAGGGTGAGGTGGGAGAATTGCTTGAAGCCAGAAGTTCGAGACCAGTCTGAGCAACATAGCAAGTAAGACCCCATCTCTACAAAAACATTTTAAAAATTAGCCAGGCATGGTGGCGCATGCCTGTAGTCCCAGCTATCCCAGAGGCTGAGGCAGGAGGATCACTTGAGCTCAGGAGGTTGAGGCTGTAGTGAGCTATAACTGCATTGCTGTACTCCAGCCTGAGCAACAAAGTAAGACTCTGTCTCCTAAAAGAAAAAAAAAATGTTATTTACAAAATGAACAAGGAAGCCAGAGACAAGTTTCTTGTATCACAGTCAAAAACATGAATCCACCATGGAACCTCTCAAGTGTTGCTGGGGTCCTGAAATGTTTGTCTCCCACCCCACCCGAGAACTTAGACTGTACTGACAGAAGTCACTGGCTACATAGGGACCCATGTTCATCCCAAAGTGAGGACAGCAGCTGGGTCTCAAGGCCTCTTTATTACACGAGATGCTAATGGGACTCATTAAAAGCTTCTCATTACCCAGCTAATTACTGGGCTATGTGGGCAAAGAACATGGGCCAGGACCCAGGGTTGGGAGCATTTGGTAGGATGAGGAGAGAAGTGGGAAGCTGTTTACATGCAAATGGCATGACTGTTTCACTCCTATGAGGAGCCCAGTTGCTGTTCCTAATTGGATCCATCCATCTCCCTCCTCCTCCTCTCCTAACCCCACCAATCTGGAGCTGGAGGCCCAAGCTAAGCAGGCTGAAGGGAGTTGGGTGTGCAAGAGGAGGAGGTGTTAAGCCAAGAGCTGAGGACCAAAAGCCTCCTGGGTCTCTGCATCCAGCCCTCTCCCCCACCAACCCATCCATCCCTGCTCCCAAGCCCTGGCACCAGGGAAGCAGGGCTTCAGCAAAGGTCCACCATAAATAATTCCTTTGATGATGCAGCATCTCAAAGAGGATGGCAGGAGCCAAGGATGGTGGCGGGGGGCAGGGAACAAGGGGATGGCAGAGAGAGCTGATCACCCCTTGATCTCTGGGATTAGCAAAGACTTGAAAGAGCTAATGCTAGGCTATGTTGGAGCAATGATGAGGGAGGGAGGTATTGGAGGGCTAGGAGAGCCTGGGCTTCATTTTGCCTACAAATCATATGGAAATGACATGTAAAGTGGGTGTTGCAGCTATAGAGTGCCCAAGTGTTTTTTCTTGAACACCCACCCTTTATTTGAGCCACATCTCAGATGATGTCCCTGGCCTAGAGGAGCAGGGTACTTGGAGTCCAGGGTCCTTAGCAGCTCTTCCCCTGCAACTTCCTCTCTTTGCCGCTACGATGGGTTAGGGATGGGGCCAGGAAAAGGTGTGTACAGTTGTGCTGTGATGAGACAGGTTAGTCAGCAATTCACTAAGGGCCAGAGGTAGAAGCAGACCCTCTAGCTTGTGCACACGAGATGGCCTGAATATATCCACCACACGCACAACTTGTGGACTCTCTCAAAATCCCAGACAGGTAATGGCGAGGGGAGGGCAGGGCTAGGGTCATATGTGACACTGGGTGGAGATACCAATGAAGAGTGGAAGGATGACAGCATTCTACGTCCTGCCATGTCCTGCAGCCAGGAGACAGCTGAAGAAAACCCCACAGAGCAAGGAACAAGAGGCCCTCAGAGCCTGGGGAAGAAATGGACTAAGCCAGGAGGACTGAGCTAGAGCTGGTTTAAGCTGTGAGATGCTAGGATGGCTCCTCATGGGTTAGGGGAATCCAGGATGGCTTGTGCCCCTCAGAGGGTGAAACAACCCAGACTCTGACAGCGCTGAACTGGCAGAAGGGAAAGGGCTAGGAGAGAAGAGGCAGGGCTGGGGAGGGGAGGACTGGTAGCAGAACTCCAGCTTCTCCCGCAGTGATGAAGCTAATTCCAACCCTGTAACAAACACAGGTGGGGAAACTGAGTCCCTATTGGTTTCAGGGGATGAAAACACACACTCGGGCTCCAGAAAAGAGGCAGAGACAGGAAAAAGGAGGAGGAAGGAAGAGACAGAGGAGTAAAGGAGGAGGGGAGTGCCTTCCCTTCCTCGAACTCCAGTCCATCCACATGATGGGCACAGTGAGCACAGGGGTGAGGGCCCTAGCCCTTCCCCTCTCCCACCACCCACAGCTCAGGGAGCTGACAGTGCCTTCAGCCCTGTGAAGGGAAATGCAAGATAGGGAGCAGCAGCTGCATGTTCTCCTGAAATTGCTTCTGAAAATGACCACTTCACCGGGAAAGTGACGACAATTTGGGCCCTGGGAGCAGGAGATGAGATGGAAAGCGGGGCGATGAGGCGCAGGTCACCACCCCCCTCTCGGCTAGATAGGCTCTTCTCAGCCTGATTCTGAGAAGTCAAGGATGGGGAGAGCTGTTGGGGGGTGGGAGAAGGCTGGTCAGAACCTGAGTTACCCCTATTCTGAACAGAGCCACCCTTCTCCCAAACAAGGTAGCCTCTAGCCCCTCACCCGCCTGAAAACAGATGATTCCCCAGGTCCTATCTCAGCTTAGAGCAGGGTGTGCCAGAAGCAAGTGGCTTGTGCTCAGAGAGCAGATTAATCTGCAGGCAGGAAGAGAAGTTAATCAGTTCTCCCTGGCCAGCATGATAGCCGGGCCGTGAGCTGCCTACAGATGGAAGTCAAGTGGAGGGAGACCCCAGCTTCAAGGCACAGTGAGTTCAGGGAAGGAAGTGGGAAGAGGTAGGCAAGGTAGAGATCTCGAAAGGAAGAAGAGACAGCCAGAGACAAAAACAAAGGCAGCCCCTCAAAGACCACAGATCTAAATTTTACTGTGAATATATGAGCAGCTTGTTCCCCAAAGGTAGAGGCCAGGATGGTGAGAGGCTGAGACAAGACAGAATCTATGAGAAAATAGATATGAGGGGGAGTAGAAAAATATTTAAAGCATTTTACAAAATATTACATATTGATATCAGTCAGAGCCCACAGAAACAGGGACAATAAGATGGTGTGAGATAGTTGGGAGGGTGAGAAAAAGATAATGACGATGATGTAGGAAAAATAAAGGAAGAAGAGAGGAAAGGGCCAGGTCACAGGGATGGGAGGGCCTTGATGAGGGAGCCTCCCAGTGAAGGGCCACCTGCTACAGACCCCAGCTGTGGGACAGCGACGAGCAAGATAACTGTTGGCAGCAGTTTGGCATCTCGGGTGTGTGAGAAGGAAGGGGGTGTTGGTGAGACTGGTGTGATGCAGCCCTGTGCTGTGTGTGGGAGTAGAGGGGGTGATGGCGCTCTCCCACGTTCAGGAGACCCTGCATTCCGCAGCACTCCTAGCATACATAAGCCCTCCAGCCTTGGGCCACTTTTCAGGCTAAATCGCCAAAGGATCCCAGTTTCTGCCAAGACAGGGATGCTCACTTCTTCCCTCCAGGGACACACTTAATGAATCAGTCTACTGGCCACCTGAGACCTAAGCCCCATCCTTAACTCCCCCCGCAGCCCCTCCACCCACCACAGTCTCTCTAAACACCCCCCAGAGCTCAGCCGGTCAAGGAGCCCAGAGACAATTTCCCTTCTTTTCCTTTCTCATTACCTCACTAGCTGGCTCCAAGGAGCTTGAGGAGGAAAAGGGCATGGGGCAGGGGTCTAAGTACACCTGGGTGAAAAGATAGGGGGAACAGGGACCCACCCACCCTGACTGAACCTTTGACTGAACCTTTCCAAGCCACATGTTTTATTAGTGAGCAAAGAGGCTGAGGGTTGCAGGAAGCTACTTTTGGAGGAGAGAACAGGAAGGGTTTAGGACAAGGGTCCTCTTCAAGGGTAGTTTAATCCCCAAGCCATGCCCCACGATCAGAGGGGTTAGAGACCCTCCCACACAGGAGGGCAGAGGGGGTTAATGCTGGTTTGGGAGGAAGCAGCTGCAGTCTGTGCATGGTGCCCCCTCCTCACTGCACAGTCACCTCCAGGCAACGACTCCCCTTCTTCTTGCAGTGTAGCTTGCTGTTGTCACCACCTGCAGGGCCCTGGATGACCTTGACAGCCACACTGTTCTCCTTGAACCTCACTGAGAACCTGGAGAGGGAACAGAAAAACCAAATCTAGTGCCCATCCCCTCACCCCGACTCCCGCATTTCCATGATGGCTCCCCTATCATGCAAGTCAGAGGGCTTGAGGCCCCAGAGAACCTGGGTGGGGGCCTGAGAAACACCTCCAAGCCCCACCCTGCTCTGCCCTACATGCTTCGCTTTCTGATCCCGGTCACAATGACCATCAGCCTGGCCATCTACCCTAAGCCGCCCTTCACCCCCAACTCATGGCCTCACTTCTCAGTCACGGTAACTGCAAGCTGCCTCTGTGTGGCATCCAGCACAGCCCGGTACATTTTGGTCAGCAGTTCAATCACATGCTCGCTGACCAGCAGGAAGTCCCCCTTGGAGCCCACCGATGACATCTTAGCAAGAGGAAAAAATAGCAGGAAAGGGATTCATTTTTTCTCTCCAGCAGTACCCGAGGGACATCAAAGGCCCAGAGCGAAAGGTCTGGTCTCCATCACCTCCAGCCTTCCCCAGATCTGGGATGCATACCACCTTCTCCACTCCAAGGCCTGCCCCACCCAGCTCTGATACCTCACTCAGATGCAAGCTAAAGAGCCCATCCTTGAGGCTAGTGACTGACACCCCAGTCACATTGTCTAGCCCAATGACAATTTTGGCCTGGGACTTCTTGGTGTCTGTGAGAATCACATGGCCCTTGGTCAGGAGGAGAATCCGAGAAGAAGTCTAGGGACGGAACAGGAAAGTGTAAGGAAAGGCAGGATTAATTGCCCCCACTCCACCTGGCAGGGCGCAAACCCAGCCTGCTATCCACTCTTCAGATGCCAGCCCACAGCTCTGCAGTAGCTGTGGGAGGAGTTCAGCCTGCAGGCCCTTACCTTGCCATTGCCACGATTGACCTTCTTCACGGCCTCTGCCATCAGAACAGGCCCTTCCTCCCCACCTTTCAGCTTCTGCAGCTTGGGGTTCCCTTGTAGCCCAATGTAGTCACCACAGAATGGAATGGGGACACTGAGAACACATGGGAGGTGTGCAGCAGAGACAAGCCCACAGGCCTCTCCCCACCCCCAGAGTTCCCATTCTAGTCCTCCTGGGCCCTTCCCCCATGTCCATGTATCCTCTGTCAGTGTCCACAGAGCACAGTCCAGGACCAAGACATCAGCACCACCTGGGGAGTTGTTAGAAAGGCAAATTTTGGTCCCCACCCCAAGACCTGCTGGATCAGAGACTCTGAGGAGGGACACAGCACCTGGGGATGACAATCCTGCCAGGTGATTCTGAGGCAGGCTCAAGTTTGAGAAGCACTGCTTGATGGAACTGGCTGTGCAGGGTCTGGGAGGCCCTCACCTCTGGGAATATGAAGCCTTCTTGCCCTTGAACAGTTCACTGGCACAGAGCTTTTCCCTCAGGATCTCTACCTGCTTCGGGGACAGCTGATCCCGGAACCTCTTGCACTGTGAGGAAGGAGGAACAGGAGCTAAAATCATGGAGTGGGAGGGCAGGGCTGGGGAGGGAGGTGAGAAACATTGACTAGAAGACACTAGGAGAGGAGAGAGACTGAGGAAAAAGGACAGGCACTAGACACCTCAGGGAGAGGCCAGGGCTGGAGGACCATTGAGGAGGAGTGCAGAAACCGAGGGAGGCTGGGGTAGGGAATGGACACCATCAAATAAAAGCACCAGGAGGGCTCTATGCTCAGCTCTCAGGGCAAGGCTTAGCGCCAGACAGGTGCTGAATAAGCATTTCCTGAATAAAAGAACAAATTACATTATGCTAAGTGAAATAAGCCAGACACAAAAGGCCAAATACGATATGATTCCTACTTATATGAGGCACCTAGAAAAGTGAAATGCATAGAAACAGAAAGTAGATTATAGGACATCAGGGGCTAGGGGAATGGGAGAATAGGGAGTTATTGCTTAATGGGTACAGAGTTTCAGTTTGGGGTGATGAAAAACGTGTATGGAGATGGATGGCAGTGATGGCTGCAGAACAACATGAATGTCACTCATGCCACTGAACTATACACTTAAACACCGTTAAAATGGTAGATTGTATGTTATGTACATTTTACCACAATTTTTTTAATGGGAAAAAAAAAAGAAGAGGGAGGCAAAAGAGGAAAATCAGGGTGAGGGAGAAAAAAAGAGGAAATGAGAGGAGGGGTGCCTGGGCTCCACTTGCCTTCCACTGGTAGAAGAGTTGCCGCAGCTCCTGATTCGCTGTGCTGAGGCACTTGTAGGGGGCGGCTGGCCATGTCTTGTCCAAGATGTTTGTGGATGGCAAATTGTTCTTCAGCCCCAGTAGGAATTTCTGTACCTGGTTTGGGAGCAGGGGGATTGGGAGTGGAGTGATGAGAAGAAACACTTCCTGACAGGCAAACTGGCACCCAGATCCTGCCACTTCAAAGGAGGAGGTTAACCCACAGTGAGAAGCAAGGGGTGGAGCTGAAGAGATGGAAGGGAGTCACCTCCTGGATCTTTTTCTGCGTGAGGTGCCAGCTTGAGGCTGGGAGGTTAGAGCATGAATAGGAGACTGGAGGGAGAGAAAGATTAGTTCCAACCAGAGACCTGCTACCCAGGGCAGTGAGGTAAGAGGAACCAATATGAAAGCTGGTTTCAAAGTTTGGCTCCTATAGCTTTCTATTCCCTCTGTTCACAATTACCTACAGGTGGCAGCCACTGTCTGTGTCGGCTGTTGACTAGGTACCAAATTTCCCCTCCTCTCAAATCAGTCAAGTCCAAACATGTCAGCCTCCATTCAAAGGAAGAAGGAACAAATAAAGGAGCAAAGGAGAAAGAGCAAATGAAGGTTCAGGGAGGCAATGAAGAGGCCCACAATTTCAGAGCCCCCATTCCTCTCTTAAGCTTTGGGATCCAGACCCTCGAACAACAAAGAGGGGCTGGAAGCAAATGTGTCTCATGTCTGAATGAGCAATAGTCAGGGTCCTAACCACGGTCAAAAATCCAATCAGTGGAGGTCAGTTACAATTTGCTCCAGCCTCTGTCCAAGATCCCATGCTCTTCCTCCTTCTCTCTGGCCTTTCCCAAGGTTTCACTGGAAGTGCTTTTCTCTCCCTGCTTTCCTCCCTGACACTTAGACCTCAGCCTCATGTCGTAGGACTTCCGCATTCCCTGGGCACACCACCCAGACAGGACTCTTTCCCATGCCCCTACCCAGCCCACGCATGATCACTGTGTGCCTTGGCTCTCGATGCTCTCTTGACTCAACTCTGCCAACCTGGAAGCTCAGCTCAAAGCCCTCCCTGATTCCCCAAGCCCCAGATTGCCTCTCCTTTCTTTGAAGCCCCATAGCAATTTGCCTACACTCATCTTTGTACTACAGCTATTTGCATGGAAAACGGCTCCCTTTTCTAGACACTGAGTCCTTATAAGGCAGGATCCCAGGTCTCACATTTTTTTTCACTATTCAACATTTTTTGAGTGTCCACTTAGTGCCTGGCACTGTTCTAGGTATTGGGACATAACAGTCAACAAAGTCTTCATTTTCACTGGACTTACATTCTACTGTAGGGTGGAGAAGGGGACCAACTACACAAGCAAATAAATATAGAGAGTGATGTCAGATAATGGCATCTGCTCTGATGCAAAGAAGTAGACCCTGAGGCAGGAATAACTGGCAGCATATTCCAGAGACATTAAATAGCCAGGGTGTGCAAAAAGTAGCTGGGCATGGTGGCACATGCCTGTACTCCCAGCTACTCTAGAGGCTGAGACAGGAGAATCACTTGAACCCGGGAGGCGGAGGTTGCAGCAAGCCGAGATCGCACTACTACACTCCAGCCTGGGTGATGGAGCAAGACTGTCTAAAAACAAAAAAAAGGGTGACCAGAATCACTTGAGCAAGAAGAGAGTATCACAGAGTAGGTCGGGGCAGATCATGATGGGCCTTGTAGGCTGTGGTAAGGAGTGAAATGGAATACCACTGGAGAATTCATGCAGAAGAGTAGCATAATACGATGTTTTTAAAATTCAATATAGCTTATTATTTTGAAAGATTTTTTAACTTACAGAAAAGTTGAAAAAAAGATACAATTAACATCTGTATACTGTATGCTCCTCATCTAAATTCACCAACTGATAATGTTAACACCTTGCACTATCTGTGTACTCTAACACACATCCATATGTGTGCATATAAATACATGCATACACACATTTACACAAATCCTTGCCACGCTACCATCCTAAAGTAGGTTATAGATATCATGACATTTTACCCTAAAACGTCAGCATGCCTCTCCCAAGAACTGGAACATTGTCTTACATGATCATAACTCCATCATCACACCTAAGAAAAGCAACATCATTCATCCAACAGCGATCCACACTCAGATTTCTCTACATGTCCTTTATAAACTTATAAACATGTCCTTTTAAGCTTTGTTTTATTTTTCCTTTTCCAGGATCCAGTGAAACTTCATCCATGGCGACTGACTGTTTAGTCTCCCCCAATCTAGAATGAAGATTCTTAAGTTTTTGTCTTTGTCTCTTTTTTGGAGACAGGGTTTTGCTTTGTCGCCCAGGCTGGAGTGCAGTGCCACCATCACAGCTCACTGCAGCCTTGCCGTCCCGGGCTCAAGTGATCCTTCCACCTCAGCCTTCCAAGTAGCTGGGACTACAGGTACGAGTCACCACACTCACCTAATTTTTTAATTTTTTTTGTAGTGTCTAGGTCTCACTATGTTGCCCAGACTGGTCACAAATTCCTGGGCTCAAGCAATATTCCCGCCTCAGCCTCCCGAAGTGCTAGGATTACAGGAGTGAGTCACCTTGCCTGGCCAAGGTTTTACATCCCATAGAGCACTTAGCAACCTGTTTGTTTATGGCACAGAATTACTGAAGATATAAAAAAAGACTTGATTTTTGGCACTTCCACACTGACGATTTTTTTTTTTTTTTTTGAGACAGGAGATCTCGCTCTGTCAGCCCAAGGCTGAGGCGCTGCAGTGGCGCCACGATCTCAGGCTCGACTGCGCAACGGCCAGGGCCTGCGCGGTTGCGAGGGCGGCCACTTGTGCTGGGCGGTGCGCCTGGGGCGGGCGCGTCCCGCGGGGTGAGCGTGGGGAGCGGTGACAGCGCGCGGGCCGGCGCAGTGTGTCGCCCGGCTAGTTTTTTTGTTTTCTTAGTAGAGACGAGGTGTTTCACCGTGTTTAGCCAGGAATTGGGGCTTTCTCGATCGTACGCTGACTCGGGGTGTTATGTCGCCCGTTTTCCGCCTCCCAAAGTGCCTGGGTTTTTTTTACGCGCTTGAGCACCGCCGGCCGCGCTCTGAAATTTTTATGAAAATGTTTTACTAAGATATCCGGTTAAAAAATTAAAATAGAAAGAGGCAGAACACATAGTATATTGCTGTAACTGCAGGAACTATCCAAGCTCATTGTAGCTTCCACTACAGGTCTGGTGGGTTTGGTGGGTTTGGGATCTGGGTCTCGAAAGGCCTCCACAACTGGAGTCCCCAGTCCCTGGTCTGATTTTATTTATTAATAATTCAACAAACATGCCTAAGCATCTGTCATAATCCCCTTTGTTCCAATTAATGTGGAGCCTCTGAAGGCTTTCTTCTTTTTATTGTTTTTTCTAGATTAGAAAGTTCTGCCCTTTCCTATGCAGCCCTCCTGCTCCCAGGTCTGCCTAGGGCCATGGGTTGCCCAGGCCTCTATTGATGAGGGGTAGTCTTCAGCAGTGGTTAAAAGCTCTAGAGTCAAATAGTTTGTAACCCAGCTTTACCACTTACAGCTGTGGAACCCCTGGCACGTTATTTAACTTCCCTGAGCCTTGGCTTTTTAACTATAAAATGGGAGAAAGAAAAGAGCCTACTTCACAGGGTTGGTGAAAGTATTAAAGTTAATGCACGTAAAGAGCTTAATGCATAGTAGATGTTCAAAATGGGTAAGGCCGGGTGCAGTGGCTCACGCCTGTAATCCCAGCACTTTGGGAGGCCAAGGCGAGCGGATCGCTTGAGCTCAGGAGTTTGAGACCAGCCTGGTCAACATGGTGAAACCACATCTTTACCAAAAATACAAAAAATTAGCCAGGCGTGGTGGCATGTGCCTGTGGTCTCAGCTACTGGGGAGGCTGAGGCTGAAGGACGGCTTGAGCCCGGGAGATGGAGGGTGCAGTGAGCCAAGATCATGCTTACTGCATTTCCAGCCTGGGCGACACAGCAAGATTCCATCTCAAAAAAAAAAAAAAAAAATAGGCTGGGCGCAGTGGCTCACACCTGTAATCCTAGCACTTTAGGAGGTCAAGACAGGCAGATCACTTGAGGTCAGGAGTTCAAGACTAGCCTGGCCAACATGGTGAAACTCTGTCTCTACTAAAAATATAAAAATTAACTGGGCATGGTGGTGCATGCCTGTAATCCCAGCTTGGGAGGCTGAGGCAGGATAATCGCTTGAACCTGGGAGGCGGAGGTTGCAGTGAGCCAAGATCACACCATTGTACTCCAGCCTGGGCAACAAGAGTGAAACTCTGTCTCAAAAAGTAAATAAATAAATAAATAACAAATGATAATGAATACTGGCATTAGTTACAGTCAAGGCAGTGGCAAACTGGAATAGTCAGAAACACTGGGGGGATCAGTGCCCAGTGGCCGCAGGCTTCTATGGGGGTGTGATTTATTGAGACCCTGGTCTAAACCCAGCAGCTTCTGGGTTGACAATTAGTAGCTGCCTGACAATATACAGATGAAAGAAAAGGAGGAAGAATGGCAGTCAGGAGGTAACAGCAAAATCAGATTACAAGTCTCAGGTGTGTAGTAAGACGCATGTATGGTGGGAAGGCAAATACTCTGGCACCAGCACAAGAGGTAATCAGGCAACTGAAGAGACCTGGAAGATGGAAATTCCCTGGGGAGGGGAAGAGAACGAGCAAACAAAGTCTCAGGAAGGCAAAAAAGAGGCCCAGAGCTTCAGAGCCCCCATTCCTCTCTTGAGCTGAGGGATCCAGACTCTCAAACAACAAAGAGGGGCTGCAAGCAAGCATGTCTTATGTCTGAATGAGCACAGTCAGGGTCCTAACTATGGTCAAAAACCCAATCAGCAGAGGTCAGTTGCAATTTGCTCCAGCCTCTGTGCAAGATCCCATGCTCTTCCTCCTTCTCTCTGGCCTTTCCCAAGGTTTCACTGGAAGTGCTTCTCCCTCCCTGGTTTCCTCCCTGACACTTCTCAGAAGCACTATTGCTATCTGACTGATGTCTCCAGAAGTTACTCGTCTCTGTCCCTGTTTTTCTCCCCCTGGGAACTGGCTGTAAGTTTGAATGTGTAGGCCTTCCAGGTGGGTCTTCCCACTCAGCCTGACCCATGTCCTCCAGAATTAGGATAGGTCCTTCCTCAGATTTACTTTCTGACTTGCCAACAATAGTTTCAGAGGAAGTAGAAGGAAGACACAATTCCCCCACTTTCACCCCAACCGTAAAATGTATCTTGGGAGGTTGGGCTAGTTAATGTGCAGATCACTCTACTCTTCAATGAGGCTTAGCCTCTTCAACTGTTGTTAAACATCCACCCCCAAGCTCTTCACAAGCCTATTTGACCATAGACCAGATGACAGGTGTGCTGAGACCCCTTCCTGCCACAAGGTTGCCTGGAGTGTCCACTCATGCCAAAATGCTATGTGATTCTGCCCCTGAGTACAAGGCACTGGGGCCTGGTCCCTGCAGGTAGCTGCCCTCTTCTCCTACGACTTAACTACATGCAGACTGAGGAAACTCTTGGGGGAAAGCTTTGGGTTGCCTCTTCTCAAACCCCTCTCCCAAACCTGTGCCTCCCTGCTCCATCCCTAACATCCACTCTAACCCCTACCACTTACCATGCTCTTGTAGATGAAATCTGCCAAGGTGAGGGCAGCCTCTGACCGGAAATATTTGCGATAATTCTTTCGGGCCTGGCAGAAAAGTACAAGAAAGTAGCCAAAGTGAAGATAGGCAGATTCTAGAAGAGGTTCTACTATTTTTTAACCACACAAAGACCTGAGTAAGATAAAGAGCTGAGACTGTAGCTGGAAGGAGGAAGTAAAGTCAGACAAGTTGACAGTGAGGACACTTAGAGCAGAAGGCAAAGTTCTGCTGCCAAGTTAGGCATCTACACACCCAGACACCTACACAGGTCTCCCCTATAGGCCTCTCACTCCCAGATACCCACCCACACATGGACGGACTGATAAACAGAAGTACAGCCTGGGTGCAGGCAGGACTAGCTCTCTGCTGCTCTCGCCAGCAGGTGGCACAATCCAGGAGGAACAATGTGAGGAAACCTCTCTTCCACTCTCCATTACCTTCCACCCTCTCACAAAAGCCTGGATCAATAACACGGATGCCTTTATCTTCCCATAGTGTTTCTTTTGCTGTAGAAAACATGGGAGTTGTTAGAAAACAGCACCTCCTGAGCCACCTTCCATCCTCCCTATTAGAGTAAACACAGTGGGATTTTGGGGGTGACCATACCACGTTTCCCCGAAACCAAGCAGAGATGAGGATCTGACTCTTTCGCATCAGCTGGTAGTGGGTGCGGCAGCGCCAGCCTCGGTAAATCTTCTGTATGAGTGTGGCCAGCTGCTGGAGTCTCAGGCGCCTCTGTTCTTCGAGGTAGAAAAGCTGTGGAGAGGTGGAAGGGTGTGACAGAGACTGGCTCAGGGGAACAGTGCTGTCCTCTCCTATACCCCACAGTACTGAGGCTTCCCAACTAGGCCTTATTTGATCATTCCTTTGTCTTCTTAGTTCATTCATTTATTCATTCAGTAAACAAGTATCTACTGAACTCTAACTTTGTAGCTAGACGTTGATCACTCTGACCCTCAAGGGCTCTGCCTCAGGCAGAGGCACTTAGAGCCTTGCAGCACCGAGCTCCCCAGGCTCAGGGCAGTGTAGGAACCCAAGAGTTCAGTCCCCGGGGATACGGTTCCTACAGACAGGAAGCTTCCCATCTACTATCCATTCCAGGTTATCCATGCTCCCTCCCCCTCCAGCCTTTCTCAAGTGGGCTTTCACTCTTCCACCTTCCACCCTCACCAAATGCAAGTGCACTCTCTAACTCACAGTCTTTGGGCTTCTAATGAATATCTTTGTCTTGCCAAAGGCCAGCTCCCCCGAGGACATGCTCAGCTCCCCCAGGACCTTCTCGACACCTTCCCTATGGAAGCAGATGACAGAAAGCTGCAGAGGGGTATCTCAGGAGAGAGTCCTCTTCCACCTTTCCCCCAATCCTTTCAGCCTCCAAGAAGTGATCATTCAATTCATTCTTCCAAGTATCCATTCACCCAGCTTCAGCAGATGTGCACTGCACCTCCAGGTCTCTTCCTCCAGAGATGCTTTCTGCACTGCCCTTTCCTGATGCCCAGTCTCCCCATGGGGTCTTACCGGTCTCCCCCATTCCAGTGAGGCCAGGTGCTCCGGCTCAGCAATCGGTACCTCTCCAGGAAGGGCCCGTAACCCTGGCGGTAGGCATAGCCTGCCCGTCGCACCCGCACATTCTCCAGCAGTCCCAGGTACCGAGCCTGGGTTGCCACCAGGTCTGAAGAGAACTGACCTCGCTGCTGATGCTCATTGGGCTTTATGCACCTGGTGGGAGGCAGCATAAGGCACAGGCTTCAGGAGCTGACACCATTGACAGTGTAACCCATCATGTTCCCCTATGCTGCACAGTCCACTTCATTGAAAATTTTCAAAGAAAGTAGACACGCTGGCTTCCCCAGTTTCACTCGCTTCTATGTATTCCCTACTGAATCTGATGCTCTCTCACTGTGGGATTCTCAGCTCCTTATCTGACTGTTTTCTGTGAGGAAAAGACCTCTGATATCCTTATTCCAGAAGCACCCCCACATGGACATGTTGTATAACGCATGGACCCTGCACATGCCATCACATATGTAGCATGTTCCCCTGCACACCAGCATGTCACCTGATGTAGTTGGGGTTCTTGGAATACAGGTTCTTCATGAGGATGGCCACAGAACTCTTGAACTGGGCCCCAGCAGTCGGGGGGCGTTTGAGAGATGCCTGCTTAGGATTGCCCTCAGGAAACAAGGACCGAAGGAGAGGGTGCTGGGCCTTCCACATGGCCTGTGACAGGTCTCGGAAGAGTAGGTCATTATTCTTGTCAATAAAGTTGGTCACATTGTATGTCACCTGTAAAGGAGCAGCTATCGGTTTGGAGACCCCACAACCTTGTCCCAGCACTTGGCCCTCCCAGTCTCATTGTGAAGTATTCCAGACTCTCACCTTCCCCGGGTTCCTCCCCCATTGCCTTCAGCCTGGGCTTGGGCCCTAATCTCTGCCCTCCAGCCCTGCCATTTCACCTTGCCCGCATAGTGGCAGATGCGGAAGCAGCTGAGGCCCATGGTGTGGTCATATTGATGCTGGGCATTCTGGGTGACTTTGCTCTCATAGTGGCCATGCTTGGAGAAGAGCTGGTTCAGCTTTGCTAGGAAAGTGGAGTCACTGACCACCCCAGGCCGCAGGCATTCCTCATCCAACATGGCCAGGATACCTCGCTGATTCTGGGCCAGGGGAACAAAAGAAGCCCAACCTAAATCTGGTCCTCCAAGATGTCCACGTTCTCACTGCTGCCCCCTTTCTCCATTCTTATCTTCTGCCTTCTTTACTGTCCCTACCAAGTGGGGAGTCAGGGAGAGAGACAGGGGAAGGATGTTCAGGCAGTCTGGAAGGGGAAGTCCCACAGATAAGAGAATGGTAACTCACATGCTCAATAAGGTTACAAATGATGCCATTATCAAAGTAGTCCACCTTTGTCCATGGTATGCCCTGGTCAGGGGAAACAAATTACAGAGAACAGGTCCAAGACAAGCCTCCAGAGACCTCACCAGATCCAGCCTTTCACCCACCCAACAAAGGACATCAGAAAGTCCCATAATTCAGAGGGGTCCTTGGTATGATTTCTATTTATGTCCCCATCCCTCCAAGGTTGGTGGAGAATTTGTGCGGTGGGTATACAGACACACGGAAGGAACTGGAGCAGCTGTGACAGAGGGTGAGACAATGCAGAGATCCCTGTAGGGTGGAGAGGGAAGTGTAACATGTTGAGTGAAGATTAGGATAGAGATTTCCCGTATGGGAGTGGGGAAGGATCCATGTGTATGTGGAACAGCGGCCACACTACTCTGTGCTCTTTAAAATCACAGCACGTGAGAGTTTATCATCAAACAACAAGGCTAATTTGGTACGTCTTCAAAGATCTACATCCGTGATTCTCAAACTTCAGTGTGCATCACAATCACCTGGAGGGCTGTTAAAATACAGATTGCTGGGTCCCACTCCCCAAGTTTCTGATTCAACAGGTCTGGGATGTGGGCCTGGAATCTATATTTCCAACATGTTTCCAAGTGATTTTGATGCTGCTTGTCCAGGACCACCCTTTAGGAACCACTTTATCTACATGAGACTTTTAGACTATATAATGTTTTGAAAAGCAAGAATGGTGCAAAAGCAGAAGACCCAAAGATAATTGTTCTCTACTTTGGGGACTTGCTGGGCATCAGGTCTACAGACAGGACAGTTCTTGACCCCACCCAAGGGTCAGATGCTCCAGGCTAGGACATTCTCAAGTATGGCTGGGAAGCATAGGTCTTTCTTTCCTCCCTCTATCACAGGTCTTTAGAGAAAACAGAATTAAATTAAGTTACCCTCCCACTTCATCCCCCATATACCTTCCCCAACCAGTTAAAGGAATTATGATATTCTTAAAATACTATGTTGTTGTAAAAAAGCATCCTTACATACTGATATGGAAAGATCTTGTTATGTGATGATGACAAGGTACAGAACAGAGTGTATATACTGCCATTTGTATAGATTTTATGGGGAAATATATTTACAAATTTGCTTGCATATGCGTAAGAGACTTCTGGAAGGAGGCCCATGTTGGTTGCCTCTGAGTAGGGAAGAGAACTAGGAGGCTAGGGGCAGAAGTAGGAAGGAACGTTTTCTTATATATTTTCTAAGCTTTTTGAATTTTGAAGCATGGGAATGTATTATGTATTTGATCATTTAAATCATTAAAATTAAAACATACAAAACAACTAAAAAAACTTTTTCACACATTGTGACCACATTGCCTGAAATTCTGTTACAAATGATTCCTGAGAGCTCACAAGGGAACATCCCTGGGAGGGTTTTGATGAGTGAGACTCTCAGCCATTCACACTTTGAAGGGAATGAGCTCAGTCAGAGAGCTTTTCTAACACCTAGCCACAGAAATTGGAGCCATGTGGCATTTTTGGTAAGGAAGTCTGGGATCATGGTGTTACAAGAAAGGACAGCAACTGTAGCTAGGGCCCGGGGGAGACCAAGGACTCTGAGATGTTAGAGAAAGGCGCAGAAAGAGATGTGGTTGGGCCAAGCCCAGGAGAAATGTCCTTTTTATATTTGGCTCACAGTCTGCCATAGGCCAAGCACAGCTGTCACTTCCCTCTTGTCAGGACTTTCCACACGTGCACCCTGGGAGGCCAAGGAAATGCAGAATGGAGAGCAGAGGATTAGGGCTACTTGGTAATGCTGGAATGATCTACTCTGCAAGGGAAACATTTTGTCCTCTGTGTTCCCATCTGGGGATGACTTAGAGGAAATTGTGATCAAGAAGAAAGGAAGCTCTGGCATATGCCTAGAAGTTGTTTAAGAGGGGAAAGTAGAAAAGACTTAGTTTACTTCTCTCTTATATTCCTCTTGCTCTTCTTTCAGGGTCATCTCTATGAACACCTGCTGCAGCTTCTCATTGCAGTAGTTGATCACAAATTGCTCAAAGCTATTATCCTGAGAGAGGGAGCACAGGTTAGAGAGCTCACTCCAAGACTCTTTCTCCCTCTCAGCCCTACCTCCCCCCTTTGCATCCCCTCTGTGAGCCTGTCCACCTCTAATCCTAGGGGAGCAGGGTTCTGAGGTGAGGCACTCTCACCTCTAATATCTCAAAACCGTAGATATCAAGGACTCCCATTACCTTCTTCTTTTCCCCGATGCCCACCTGAAGAGGACAGAAAGATAAATCTGAGGACAGGCCCCCTCTGCACACCACGCCAGGTCCTTCTGGAGTGGATGGGGTTGGAGTAGGGGGCAAACAGAACTAGAAAGAGCTTTGCCAAACTGAAAAGGAACTGTTGTGATTTTACTCTCCCTCCTCCATACACTAGAGAACAAGCAAAGAGGGAGGAAAGAAGGAAAAGGAAGATACAGATAGATTTCAGGATGGTGCTACAATGGTACCAGGTAGAAAGACAATAAAACCTCTCAGGACAATAACCATCTCTTATATTTGTAGAGCATTTTACAAAAGATTCCATGTCTTTATTTATCATAATCTTACAAGGTGCTTTTATTCCCATTTTACAGATGAAAAAGTCAAATTTCAGAAGGATAGGTACTTACTCAAGCCTAGACTCAAATCCCTTCTTATTCTACTACCTTTCAGTAATAGCTTCTAAATAGATGGCACTTCCATGTGGATAATTTGTTAATAACAACTTTACTGAATATAATTTACATACCACATACAATTCAGTGGCTTTTTAGTATATTCAATAGGTTGTACAACCATCACCACTACCTAATTTCAGAACATTTTCATCACCCCACAAAAGAAATCCTATACCCATTATTAGTCACTCCCCATACCCCTATCTCCCCCAGCCCTTGGCAGTCATTGATCTACTTCCCATCTCTATGAATTTGCCTATTCTGGACATTTCATATGAATGGAATCAAACAAAATGTGGTCTTTTGTGACAAGCTTCTTTCACTCAGCATAATGTTTTCAAGGCTCATCAATCTTGAAGCGTGTATCAGTACTTCATTCTTTTTATGGACAAATAACATTCTTTTGTACAGATACACCACATTTTGTTTATCTCTTCATCAGCGATGGACAGTTGGGCTGTTTCTACTTTTTGGCTATTACAAATAAGGCTTCTATGAACATTTGTGTACAAATTTTAGCTGAGGACATCTAATTTCAGTTCTCTTGGGTATATACCTAGGAGTGGGAATTGTGGTATCATATGGTAACTATTTACATAATTTATCTGATTCTCATTAAACCCTGTGAAGCAGGTAGGCATGCATTAGTGTTTCTTAAATAGTTTTTTATTTAATTTACTTTTTTTCATAAAATATAGAGTTGGGGTCTCACTATATTGCCCAGGCTGGTCTTGAACTACTAAGCTCAAGCGATCCTCCCACCTCGGCCTCCCAAAGTCCTGGGATTACAGGCATGGGCCACCACGCCCAGCATATTAGTGTTTCTTAGTGGGCGTTTCCAAATCAGGACACTGAGGCCCAGAATCTTTGTGATATTGAAAGTCCACATGACTTTCAATTAAGTAAGTAGATGATAGATCCAGATCATCTAACTCAAAAGCCAGCGATGTTTCCATGACAACACACTGTTGGAAGGAACTGTACCCTCCCATCATCCTCCCTACTATGCTCATCTCAGAAACCAAGGTATAGGGCTGGTGACAGGGCAAGAAGGTGAGGCAGACAGGAGAGCACGGAGAAAGGAGAGCAGCCACTTGCCTTGATGCTCTCATTGATTCGATTCACTATCCAGTCGAAGAGGCGGCTGTAGACATTCTTAGCCAGGGCATCCCGAGCATACTGAGCCTGTGGGTGAGGCCCAGCTGGTTAGGGTGGCATCACAGAACAAGGTCAAATCAACCCCCTCCACTCCAGTGAGCCCCTTACCTGCATGACATTCAGTGCAGTGACCACCTTTTCCTTGGCTGTTTCCATGGTCCTCGAGCACAAAGCTCTCTCTAGTTCTTCTGAATTCAAGCCCACAGTCTCCCCAATCTCCCGAACACCTGGGATAATAAGAAAGTACAGCATGTCCTTAAAGGCAGTTTTCTCTCAGGGGAGGGAGTGCAATCTGATAAGTGAAACTGCCTGAGAGACTGGTGTCCTGGGGTCTCACTGGAGAAGTCATTGCAGCCAACCCAGAACATGGCCCTGGAGGAATCTCAGGGAGTTGGGGGGCAGGAGAAAGGGGATCTGGGCATTTTGCATGTATCATCTACTTTAATATGAGAATCTCCTGAATTAGGTGTGATTATCCCCATTCTGCAGAAGGATCAACTCAGACTCAGAGAATTTCCAGACCTAGATACATCAAATTTCAAAAGCTCATTCCCATATGCTTCATCAGGAGCTCTCAGTGAGTCTGTTTAGGGGAGAACTCGGGAGTGGGCTGAGTGGGACTGCATCAAGGTGAGATCAATTATGCTAGAGATGGTAGAAGGACACGACTTGCAGTAGGAGATTAAGGATCTGGGCAGGGGCTCCAGCAGGCTGGGATGCAGACCTCTCCCATCACGGATGCCACTTGCTGGTGTCCCATTGGCCTGGAAGTCATCAGCTACCAACACGTTCCCCAGCTTTAGCACCATGGATGTCACCTCTAGCACTTGTTGAATCTCCTCCTCCGAGAACCCAATCACTGCCATTGCACTCTTAGGCAGAAAGCAGAAATCAAAAGCTGAACTATTGGTGCCAGTCCAATGAGAATAGAGGATGACCTAAAGGCCCAAGCCTGCCCCACCCTGGGCACCCACCTGTACAGCCCTGAAGCTGGAGGCGTCGTCCAAGCCATCCACTCTGGATACTTCCTGATTCAGATAGGCATAGCCAGTTGTATCCCGCTCGAGCTTCAGGGCCTCTGGGAGGGCCAGTGTTGGGGAAGAGGGTTAGTACCCAGGCTCTCTGGAGCCCTCCAGCCTTGACACCTCACAGCCCTTGCCCTAATGGATTCATTCATTTATTCAAAGCAGTCATTTTTGTTTTGGGTTCTTCCCCTGCCTCGTTTGATTTGGGATCATTAATTCCTGTGATGATAGACTAATTTTTTGTTGTTGTTGAGACAGGGTCTCACTCCGTCACACAGTCTGGAGGGCAGTAGTGCGATCTCGGCTCACTGCAAGCTCCACTTGCCAGGTTCAAGTGATTCTCGTGCCTCAGCCTCCTGTGTAGCTGGGACTACAGGTGAGTGCCACCACACCTGGCTAATTTTGGTATTTTTAGTAGAGATGGGGTTTCTCCATGTTAGCCAGGCTGGTCTCGACTCCTGGACTCCACCCGCCTCAGCCTTTCAAAGTGCTGGGATTACAGGCATGAGTCACTGCACTCGGCCTGATAAACTAAAATTTTAAGTACACTTTTAAGTAGTGTTTAGGGTTTTGATGCTCATATTGGTTGGGTTTTCCCCCAACTTTTATGAACTAAAACCCTCATTTTACTCTTCTCCCTACCCTCAGGGTTCTAAATAATAAAAATAAACAAGCAACCCTTCCATCCTACACAGGTGCCTCTGGAGGGTGAAGGAAAGGGGAGAAAGGTAAGCTCATATCTCCTGCCTGCCCCCAGCCTCAACTGTTGGCCTGGGTTGCTCATTCATTGTTTGAACACCAAATACCAATAAAGTGGCAGGTAGCATGTTCCCCGACCCTGACACCTCTTCTGAAAAGTTTTCTCTGATGCTGAGGCACTGAGCCAAATGACTCTCTTGCATTCCCCATTGGTGAATATATATCCCAGCCCATATCATATGGGCTAGCTTTTGTTTTTTTCTGTCTCTCCCACAAATGAGCAACTTGTGTGTTGGGACTGTGTTTCTCATCTCCATATTCTGTGTGCCTTTCTGGCATGCAGGAACTTTTCTCTTTTTAATAAACGAATCAAGTGAATTATCAAAGCTGTTTCCCTAGGATGGGAGGGATTGGGTTAATCATGGAGTTTGAGGGATGTCAATTATCTGGTATGCAAATAATCTGAGAATCAGGGAGCATCCCTCAAACTATAATCTAATGGTAGCTCCCCCGGCACACAAATTTTGAAACAAGAGCCTGCTAAGGAGGGATATCTGGAGACAGAATGAGTCAGAAAGTCTGGGGATGATGATACCTGGGAGACCTCATCTAGATCTGATTTAAACCAACAGGTGACAGACCAACCAGAACAAGACACTAATGCCCATGATGCAGACAAGTTGAACACAACCAAAACTATTAAGCCAGGAATGAGCATGAGATCTGCAGGGGTTCCTGAAGATCATAGAGATCTCCAAGAGTGGAAAAGGAGATAGCACAGGCCTAGCATAGAATCACCAGAAACCAAAGAGACATTATTGGGGGCCAGACACCCACGGTGTTCACAGCCAGAGGGGAGAATGGGAGGCAAACTCTAGTAGGCTTAAAGTCCACCAGACCCTCCAGTGATGCCCACCCAGAGCCACTTCAGGCCAGTACAGTGTCCAGGCTGTAATGGACCCTTCCCCAGACCAAGCCAAGGGGCTGTAGGTCTTCTGCTCTTATAGCCAGATGCACAGGCCTGACAGCCCCGATCACACCATATTACAATGGATCTGCTCACACACCTGTTATCCCTAGAAGACTATATGTTCTTCAAGGACAGGGTCATGTCTTACTCAAATCTGTATCCCTAGAGGCTAGCATAATATTCGATCATAGGTGTTCAAGAGATGTTGAATGAATGAATGAATGAATGAATGAAAAGAAAATCAGGAACAGGGTCCTAGGTGAGGCAAATGTAGACCCAGGACAGCTTCAACTGGAGCTCACTGAAAGTTCCTGAACACTTACAACATTCTGCCTGCTTCCCCGCTTTAATTAAATCCCCTTAAGTTGAAGGTAGGAAGGAAAGTAGATGGAGACAAGTGTTTCATATTTGAAGCCAGTTCAGGAAAAGCAGAACCCAGGCAGAAAAGAGGAACAAGAACAGTGAAGAGGCAAGAAGGCATATCCCTAGCAATAAAACTCCAGAAAAGAAAGATAACACAGGGGTAAAGGAATTTGTTCCCAACAATGAGTGGGTGAGGCTCAGAATGGGAAATGCAGCAAGGAAAACCTGGGAGGTTCAAGGAAAGAGGGCTGCAGGGGCCCAGAGGTAACAGGGGTTCTGGGACTGAATGGAGGTTGGGGACTTTGCCATGTGTCACTCATGAGAACACTTTCCCCATGCAAGCACATACTCAGCAGCTGTGCATCTGCTCCAGCCAGCAGCTGATAGAAGATGTGGAAGTTCCTTTCTCCTTTGAGCTGCTTCACTACTCGGGATTTCTCAAGCAGATCTGGCAGAGAATTAGAAAATAACATCCTGAGGGCCTGGGAGATGCCGTAGCTTCCCTCTAACTCTGCCCCCATCGCTGGCATTCCTAGTGGTTGGGAATTCCCCTTGACATTTAACATTCTGCCTTTCTACAGGAACAGATTAGCAGAAAGGGCCATGTGAGGCAGGTGGAAGACAGGTGAGTAGAATTGGGGAGACACATACAGTTTGTGATGACACCACCGAGGGGGGATCCCTTGAAATCAAATTCAATATCCATGTATTTTCCCTTCAGAGAGAGACCAGAGAGAGAAAGACTTAGCTTCTTCCTCTTCTCACCACCCTGCCCGGGAGGGGTCTGTGCCACATTCCTCCCTCTCAAGCCCCCACATCATTTCCTCCCAGGTGGGGAGACATTTACTCACAAATCGGGAGGAATTGTTGTTGCGAATGGTCTTGGCATTGCCAAAAGCTACAAAGATGAGGAGGGGAGAAGTGAAACTCTAGAGAAGGGAAAGGAGAAAGGGCTTCCAGTCCTCATGACAATCTCGGACTTTTTGGGGCTGAACAAGAGAAGTGATTTTGCAGCACTGGGAAAGAGGGTCTAGGGCTTAGTGATTCTGGAGGTTAGGTGGAGGGTGGAGAGCGCAGAGAGCAGAATTCTCACCCTCCAGCACTGGATTAGATTGCAGTAGCTGCTCCTTCACAGAGTTCACCTGCTCTCCTTTCCCACAGATGGCAGCCACATAAGACATCACCAGCTTGCTGGCCTCTGTGCAGGAGAAACACTCTCGTGGGTCCCTACCCAGGACTAGCCCATCCCCCCACCTCCTTAACTTCTTCCCTCACCCCAGCGCCTCACCACCCCTTGGAGTCAGATAAAGTGGGAAGGAAGTTCTGTGGGGTGAAGGTTCAGGTCTACGTCTGGCTTGGAAAGAGACAAGGAGGCAGTTCCAGAGGTGACTCCATGTGTTCCCCTAGCCAGGGGCCTCACCAGTCTTGCCCGATCCACTCTCGCCTGTGATGAGGATACACTGGTCTCGGTCCCTGTCCCTCAGTGACTGGTACGCCACATTTGCCAATGCGTAGCTTGTGGGGAGGAAGTGGGCAATGACTATTGTGGAACCAGTTCAAGACACCATCTTTCACTCAATCTCCAGCACGCAGGTTCATCCACTCTCTCTACTTGGAGCAGACTGGGCAAGATGTGACAGGCCTTGGAAGGGGCCTCCAGAAGCCCAGGGAGGGAAGGGGCAGCTGGAGAAGCCCGTTCAGGGGAAGGGACAAAGGAAATTAGGATGACTCAGTGTCAAGAAGCTGGGGCCCTGTCAGTCTTCCCTTGGTCCCCCTACTCACATATGGGGCTTCAGCTCATAGAAAGTATAGTCTCGATATTTGGCAATGAACTCTGGCCCATAGATGGGAAGCTGCTGATAGGGATTCACCGAGATCACCACATTCCCAATGTAGGTCTGGAGCCAGGAAGAAGGTGAAGGGAATGAGCTGGAGGGTGAGGTGGGAGCCTGTGACCTCTCCAGCCACATATCCACAGCCAGAGGCACCCATATGACACTCACATAAATCTCCTTGCTTTCATAGCGAAGCTGCAGATTCTGGAGCAGTGACTCCTCCACCAAGGGTTCCAGGAGGACAAGATCCTCCACCCCCACAGAACCGTCCAGGAGAGGCATGTCCAGAGGGGCCACTGATCCTGGGGATAAGAGGCACAGTTTGCTGATGTCCACTCAGCTTTAGGGACCAATAACTGTTTGAGGGGAGGATGGCAGAAGGACCAAAAGAGCCTTCCTCTCTTCCTACCCTGGCCCTAAAGAGAGCCTCCAACCTAGGAGAGGCCTCTGGACCAGCCCAAGCTAAGGGAGGCTGAAATTCTCAGCAGGAGGTGGGGGGGGATCCTCTGGGTTATAGTTGGTAGGGGTGGGGCAGAGGCGGGACAGAAACACCTGCCTCTGACCACCAGGGGAAGGCAGGCACCCAGTGGGCTACAACTGGGGAAGCAAAGTTGTGACTGAAGGAGAGAGGGCTGAGGAGGAAAGTGTAAGTGAAGACTTGTGTTGCTGCCAAGTACAGAAAGCCCTCTCTCCTGCACTGGGCCCTGGCCAGGGTCCAGACTTCCCATCTCCCCTCAGTGCTTCTTCTCAACACTTTACTTCTCACAGCCCCTACTAAAGACACCCAACCTACCCATACCCATTTCAGAAGTTCTTCCAAAGGTGTCTTCTCCCCTGTCATTGCTACAGTGAGCTTCATTTTTAAAATGGGAACAGGACAAGGCAGAATTACAGAAGTCAGAGGCAGGAGTTCCTCCATAAGAGACTGGAATTTCCCAAAGAAAATGAAAGTGGGGTTTGCTTCCACAACAAACAGGCAGTTGTCAGGACCTCTGGATGTGTTACATGTCTGTCTTTATTTTTCCATCTCCAGCTTTTACACCCACTCCTATAAGCTTCTGGCATGGACTTTGCCCCAGATGGACACACCCAGCTTCTTGGGGGAGTGGGCAAGGAGGAGCAGAGTTGGAACTACAGAGAGGGTGGTGGGGCTTGGCCCCCACGCAGTAGGCACATGGCAGGTGTTCCCTAAGGAGGAAACCCAGCCCTCCTCAGTCTTTCCTGTGAGACTGAGTAAGCAGAGTGGCCAGGCACAGGACAGAATTATTAGTACAATGGTCAATGCCACTCCCAAACAGGAATGAAAGAGACACATCCTCCTATGCTATTACATCTCTGAACCCGGGTCGGAGAGGGGAGGAAGCAGGAATGGAAGTGGGGCAAGAAGGGGCAAAGGCTTCCTTCTCCCTTCACTCGGCTTTCCCCAAGCTCTAGGAAAAGAGAGTACTTGTCACCTCTCAGAAGGACACAACTGAGGAAGTAATAAAAATATCAATAATAGCGGTCTCTAAGAATCATGCAGCGTTTACCATGAACTGGGCAGGGCTCTAAGCACTGTAAATACACTAATTCATTTAGTGCTTACAATATCCCCATGAAGTAGATACTATTTTTGTATTTTCTAGATTTTACAAAAAGCTAAGTCTTTTAACTAACTTGGCAGGGAAGGGTGAGAAGCAGAAGGTGGGTTGGGAGCAGGCATCTTCTTTGGATTTGGATTTGAAGGGAGTGGGAATGTGACTGGTTGAGGGTGGTGAAGGGCAAAAGACAACAGGCCCCTGATGGGGCACCCCAAGGTGTTAAAGAGAAGCAGTGACAGGTCAAGGCAGTACTCACCCAGCACTGGAACTAGGGTATAACTTCACTGTCCTTTGGAGAATGGTGGATGAAATCTCAATTTGACAGGAATGGGGCATAGGAGTCCCAGCCCCAGGTTGGAGAGGTGGTTTAATGGGAGCTGTCCATGGTGCAGGGAAGCTGGGAAAGAGGCTGGCCTCCTCTTGCCAGTGTCCACTCTTCTGATCTTCCCTTTTGCTGCCTCTTCCAGCCCAGGCTCCCTGTGCCAGTCAAACCAGGAGAGGCCGGAGATGGCTGATCAGCACAAAGTCCAGACTGCTCCTGCTGAGGGTGTGGCTCACTTAACCCTTCACAGGCCTGAAGCCCCAGAGGGAGACACTCAAGCTCCCTCTAGGTAGGAAAGGGTATCTGGCTGGCATTAGCTGAGAGGCTTAACTAAAGGAGGGTTCTTCCTCCATTGTCTCCCAAATTTGGAAACGAAAGCTGGAAGAATGGAATTCATAGCCAAGGAAAATATTTCTCAAAGAGAAGCCAGGAATTTTGTCAAGGGCAGGTAGGGCCAAGTGTGGTTGCTCATGCCTATACTCCCAGCACTTTGGGAGGTCAAGGCGGGAGGATCACTTGAACCCAGGAGTTCGAGACCAGCCTGGGCAACATGGCGAGACACGTCTTTACAAAGAGTGTCTTCCTAGCATAAAAACAGTACCTCCCTCATACCTAATCTTCCTATCTTATTGGGAGTCAGGGGATGTTAATGAGATTAATTGGAGAGCTAAGCAGACAAAATCCCCAAATTCTTCTCCACTTCCCTTCCCCCATGAATCAGACCCCATCATAGGGACCCAAAGATTAAAGTGATTAGTAGTAATACCTCACATGTGTATAGATGTCCCAGTTTCACTGAACTCCCCCATCATTGCCTCACTGAATAGCACCACCCTGAGGAAGGCAATACAGATACATTAAAATGGAAAGCTAGGGACAAACACCAGACTCAAGAGAGGTTATACAATGTGCCCACAGTTCCACACTAGTGCATGGCAGAACCAGGAACAGAATGCAGCTCCCTAACCCTAAGTTTGCCATAAGTTGCAGCCCAAGTTCTAATGTTTCTAATTTTAATTCTTCAGCACTAGGATACTAAGACCCTGAGTTGCTGTAATAGCTCCCTCTGATAGATAAGAAGTACCCCCTCATCCAGCCAGGAAAATTCCTAAAAACAGCCAAGTCCTCTCTGCCTACCACACTCTCTCCCAGGGATGCACAAAGAACAAATTAGGTGATTATAGTAACTTAACTGAAGAGACTTGGTTCTCCAACTCTCAGCTATGACTGTTTGGTGCAAGGTCCAAATTCTATTGCTCTCACAGAAGCAGTCTGCATAAGCCTGGCCCATCAGCAGTTCTATTATCAACCTGCCTTTACATAATTTATTGATCTACTACATATATTTGAAGGTGGAGGGGGGCAAGGAAAAGAAAGCTGAGTGGAAGTGACATCAAAACATAATGCTCTGTGTAGGTGGAGCAGTATCCATGTCCTAGAGGCAGAAGTGACAAATATCCCCTATTTCCCCGTGGAGGAAACAGATCCAGAGTGAGAAAACCACTTTTCCAGGGTCACACCACTGCAAACCTGGCAGAGCTGGCACCAAAACCCAAGTCTCATGTTCTCTAGGCCAGGAATCTGCAGCCATGTGGGGTTTACCTGCATGTCCACCCATTCAGTCAATTGAGTGCCTACTATGTGCTTACTCATGAGCAAAGTGACTCTAAAACGAGATGGCATTCTCCAGTGTAAGAACAATGACATGAATATCACAGCTAGAGCAACCAACTATACTGATCTGCCTGTGGGACACAGCAGGGTTCTCTGGACATGGAAATCTGAGTGTTAAAACTTGGAAAGTCCCAGCAAACTGGAGCCAGTGGGTCACCCTAAATTAACAAGATATGAAATACACATCCAAGTCAGTTGGGATTTTCTAATCTCCTGCTTTCTAGGCAAAACTAAAGCAACCAGAGCTTATTAGTCTTCCTCTACTCTGACTCCTAAATCACCTTCCTTTTTCCCCCATTAACATTTCTAGACCTTGGAGGGGCAAGAGGGAACTTTTTGGGATTACAGAAAAGGTCTATATCCTGATTGTGGTAGTGGTTATACAACTGTCTCCATTTGTCAAAACTCAGCAAATTTGTACACTTAAAACTGGTGAATTCTATTGTTACGTAAATTGTACTTCAACAAAGTGGTTAAAAAAAAAAAAAATTCTAGGCCAGTTACGGTGACTCACGCCTGTAATCCTAACACTTTGGGAGACAGAGGCAAGCCAATCACTTGAGGCCAGGAGCTCGAAACCAGCCTGGTCAACATGGTGAAAGCCCATCTCGACTAAAAATACAAAAAAGATTAGCTGGGCATGGTGGCAGGTGCCTGTAATCCCAGCTACTCATGAGGCTGAGGCAGGAGAATCGCTTGAACCTGGGCAGTGGAAGTTGCAGTGAGCCGAGATCACACCATTGCACTCCAGCCTGGGCAACAAGAGCAAAACAGTCTCAAAAAAAATAATAATAATTAAAAATTCCAAATCATTTGGTGCTGATTTCTGACAAATTGGGAGAGCCGCAATCTGATTAAGCCAACTTACTCATTAATCCTCCCACAGATACTTTTAAAAAGATGTTACACAATAAAAAGGCAGATATTTTCAGATATGCTGAGGAAGATATTTGGTGGTAGAGGGTCTCCTTGGCTCTCATAAACTATCTGGTATTAATAACATTTATCATACTTAGACTGGACTAAGATGTGCCAGGTAACAAGCTTAGTGCTTTACATCATTGCTATTCAAAATGAAGTCCACAGACGAGCACTATCTGATCACCTGGGAGCTTACCAGAAATCCAGAATCTTCAGGATGAATTAGGAGGTCTGCTTGAGCCCAAGAGTTCCAGGCTGCACTGAGCTATGAGTGTGCCACTGCACTCCACTCCAGCCTGGGTGACAGAGCAAGATTATCTCTCTTAAAAAAAAAAATTAATGCAGATTCTTGGGCACCACTGAAGATTTACTGAATCAAAATCTGCATTTTAACAAGATCCCCAGGTGATTCCCATGCACTTTAAAGTTGGAGAACTGCTTTACACAACTTACCATCTTTTTTTATCCTCACTAAAACTCTATGATGTACATCTAGCAATTATGCTTTAAGTTTTTATTAGTTCAACCATTAACGATCACCTATGTCTCTTATTTACCTAGTGGTAGTTATGGAAAGAAGAGGAGAAAAGATGTCATTAGTGTGCATTAATTAACATAAATTTATGTATGTTCTACATCCTGTTTTCTTCCTACTTTGCCAACTTTCTGTCTTAAAAAAAAAAATAGACAATGGATTTCCATGCAGTCCAAATAACTGAGATGAACTTTGGGAGGCTGAGGTGGGCAGATCACCTGAGGTCAGGAGTTCAAGACCAGCATGGCCAACATGGTGAAACCCCAACTCTACCCAAAAAATACAAAAACTTAGCCAGGAATGGTGGTGGGCGCCTGTAATCCCAGCTAATCAGGAGGCTAAGGCAGGGAGAATTGCTTTAACCCAGGAGGCGGAGGTTACAGTGAGCCGAGATCCTGCCACTGCACTACAGCCTGGGTGACAGAGTGAAACTCCATCTCAAAAAACAAAACAAAAGTAATAATAAAAAATAGGCAGGGTGCAATGGCTCATGCCTGTAATCCCAGCACTTTGGGAGGCCGAGGCGGGCGGATCATTTGAGGTCAGGAGTTCAAGACCAGCCTTGCCAACATGGTGAAACTTCGTCTCTACTAAAAATACAAAAATTAGCAGGGTGTGGTGGCATATGCCTGTAATCCCAGCTACTCAGGAGGCTGGGGCAGGAAGATCACTTGAACCCAGGAAGCAGAGATTGCAGTGAGCCGAGATCATGCCACTGCACTTCAGCCTGGACAACAGGAAGACTCTGTCTCAAAAAAAAGTAATAATTAATTAATTAGATGAAAAAAGACAGGTACAGAGTTAATATGAATATTACAAAGGATTCCCAGGGCAAAGAAGATAGCCAATACATAAAATGAAAGGTACCAGACTGCTATGGTAGAAGCTGGGCCTAGACATAATTAAGGTTTTTCTTCAGTACTCATAATGCTCACTATAGCCCTACTCTCTCTTCCATCCTATACTAGCTCTTGGTAGGGATCCCATAGCTGGAGCCATAGATCTTCCCTCCATCCCAATGGACAAACAAAAGAGATATTTTATGCCATAAAAAAACAAAAGAATTAAAGTGTAATCAGAGTAGTTCCTTGGGCCAGGAATAACCTGTATTTTGCTTTTCTATGAGACAGCATGGTAGTATAACCTGCTGCTCCTGAAAGAATACCCCTTAGAGATTTTGCATCCTGGGAAATCATTGAGTCCAAGGATGAAAGTAGACCAGTACAGACTCAGGACAGGAAGGGGTGGCTAAGAAAAAAAGGGAAATAAATGGCATGCAAAACCATCTCATTAGAAAGAGGAAACTGAGGAGTTAATTGCTGATACCTGAAAACAAGAAATCCAAACAAGAAAATAATATGTTCATTAAGAAAGACCACGATATATCTATAAAACTTTTATTAAAATTGGAATTAGAAACTATACCAAAAACTTTAAAAATACATAAGACATTGTTTTTTTTCTTACAGAAAAGAGGGTAAAAATAAGACCCATGGCAAAGAGCCATCCTTGATAATTTTGTTCCTTTCAAACATTCATGAACATTTAAATAAAATTACAAATATTTAAACAACCCTAAGGTATTACCCACAGGCTAAAACTTGCCAGTAATTCCTTAGCCCCTGCTATTTCAATTCCACAAACATGGAAAATTACGGCAATTGTAGGCTGTAACAGCTTCTAATATTCACATTTTCAACTATTTGTTATGTTGTCATAAGAATGTACTCATGCTACAGGCAAATTCAGAGGTGATTTCACCATTTTCAAATTATCATCAAGAGTGTGAGAGGAAGATGACACACACGTGGGGTGGTATGGAAATCCAAAGCCCCACATTTTGGAAGTCTGTGACCACTCCCATCCCCCACTAAAGCTATGAGTTGGTGTTGGCATGAATCTGCTTTGCTTATTCCCAGCAGGCTCTGGCTCGTGTCACATAAGGCACAAACATCCTTTTCAAGGTAGTAACCATCTAGAATCCAACTCAATTGTAACCTGAATCCGTAAGCTTAAATCACCAAAAGACATCACTGGGTCATAATTATATAGGTTCCCCTAAAAAAAAAAAAAAAAAAAAAAAAAAAAAAAAAAAACCATTTTTGCTATGTAGAAACAGAAACAAAAGGTTTAGGTGCATTTGCCTTGTTCAATGGATATTTCATATGTTTATTAATTGGTTTCAGTTAATATGTAATATGAAGGTATGATAAATGTGTCAAACTGTTCTCTTGTTTCAGATACAATTCTTGGCATTTCAATATAGGTTGTTATCTCATATGTCAGACTTGAGTCCAAAGAATACCAGAAGGACATTTAATTTCCTTTCCTCCTACTTCCTTTCACTACTCAATTCAAAGAAAAGTTATGAGTACACAGCTAGGAACCATTTTTACGTAGGCATCCATCTGAGCCCATCTTTTTTTTTTTTTCTAAAACAACAAAAAGACTAAGGACAATTACATAATGCATTCCCAAGCCTTTTATGGATATCAGGACCTGGGGGGACTATCTGGCCTATTCATTCACCAAAATTCTATTATACATGCCAAAGGTTAAAGGGAACACCATCAGTGAAGAGACGGCTGGGCCCTAGAATGGAATCTATTAGCATAAAATGGAACAGTGGGACCCAAAGAGCTATCATCAGCAAAATTCCCTTTGTAACAGACATAAAAATCATGAATTTGAGGGGAAAAATAAACTAGTTTTGGTGGGATGCAATGGCTAACAGGAATTAATTAGAAGGTAACAAAGTTAGGCCGGGCGCGGTGGCTCAAGCCTGTAATCCCAGCACTTTGGGAGGCCGAGACGGGCGGATCACGAGGTCAGGAGATCGAGACCATCCTGGCTAACACGGT
>NW_016819378.1:593011-620098 GCF_001698545.2 Rhinopithecus bieti | reverse complement strand
AAAAAAAAAGGTAACAAAGTTGCTAAATTTTCCTTGTTTTTGATCCTGTGTTCTGTTGGTCTCTTGAAGCAATCTAAGTGGGAAAGGAAAGTGAAAGAGAAATGTTTTATGCCAGCTGCCTCTTGTATTCCCATTAATGGGAGTCTCTACGTTAATGCTCTACATAATTTGGTCAGACTGATGAGAGGCAATAGATTTCCAATGCCGATGAGATCCGGAGCCCTGGAGCCCATTTACGGCTTGACATTTGCCGAGCAAGATGCTGATATGGCAACAAACATGGCTCCGATGTCCAGCTTACCTCATAGTTATCCCTTCAATCCTTCTTGATGAGATTGGTCTGAGAGATGAGACTGTACTGAAATCACAAGAGCTATAACTGCCAGAGAAAAATTAAATGGGGTCTTCAAGTAGTGACTGAGCCAGCAAACTAAGTGGCCAAGAGGGAGACAAGAGCAGCTCCTAAAGAAGGTTGAAGTCAAGCAATCTCCGGGTACACAGACGATCTGAAGCATCCGAGCAGAGCCACAGGCAGGCAGGGCAAGGACACACAGCATACCAGAGAAGCACCGTCCTTCACTGTCTGAGAGCAACTCTCTGCCTGCAGAACCAATTGCCATCTCCACTGCCTACAGCTCAGGTCTCCAACTACCAGACAGGGAGTAAAAAACAGTTTGATTTTACTCACCTCAAATCTAAACACGGTGGAAAAAACTGATCTAGAGATGGAAACTATATTTCATGGGGGTTTATTAAACAGAGAAAGAAGAGAATCTTTCACAATTTCACAGTGTTTTCTCACTGAAATAAAGATATGATCAGGAAAAGTCACCCTTAGAGGCAAGCTATCACCTCCCTAAGTAGGGGAGGCACCAAAATCTCCAGAGAATCCTGAGACCACTTGCACAAGTTTAATTATTTTTTAAAATAAACTTATGCTTAAATATGCTAGGTCTCAATTTCTATAAATAAGGTAAAAAATAGTATATCTCAGAAGTTTTAATAGTTCTTTGTAGAGAGATAACATTTTACCATGTACATAATTCACAAGGGTATAAAGGTTTCCCAATGTAAAGTTCCTTTTACCCTTCAACTGTAACCCATAGCATCTGCCCAAATACTGCTCATTTTTCACTTTCTACTATATGTCTCTTTCCTGCCAACTGAGGTAGTTGTCACTTTAGGACAGTTTAAGGCTGTGGAAAACACTGGCGGAAATAATCAACTGCCCACCTGGAGGGCAGTCTCAGAGCTGAGCCTTTGGAAGTCTGCAATGGAGCCAGGCCTTTCAAAATTACCCACGCTAAATGGCTGGTCTAAAGGAGTCATTACGGCTTTTAAAAAACCATCTGCCTTTTCCATGATCATGGTGAGCCAGTAAGTCTGATGCTGTCCGCTTGCCATGACCATCTATTTTCCTGGCTAAAGTAATTACAGATTTTTCCAGGGTATGAGGGTGAAGACTGCAAAGAAAAAGAACCAAGTAAATGACAGACACTTGAAAATTTGCTTCCTCACAGATGACACTGCTGGTTTATAAGGGGTACTCTGCACTGGCAAAATAATCTGAAACTAATGCTACTACAACAACAGGCAGCATAAATCTCAGGTCAGAAGTGCAATCACAAATAAGTGTAAGTTCATGGAAACTTGACAGCTGAATGAGCACCCCAGAGGCATGAAGATAACCTGGAGCCTATTTCCTGGCAATGCAAATTGTGGCTGCTGCATAACTACAAATTCTGTATCAAGAAACTACATAGTTCCAGGGCTTAAAAATTACCCAGATTTGGGGCAGTATGGGTGATGAGAAAAGGCTGAAAGGAATGGACAGAACATGTAGACAATGGAAGGGAAAGGAAAAGGAGATAGTTTCTTGATTTCACAGCAACTCAAAGATATGTGACCCAATGATAGGAAAAATGGAGAACTTGTAAAAAGCATCCAAATCCCCTAAACAAGATGACTTCTCCTAGCTAGCAGGAATAATGCTACTCTGAACATACATAGTTCACAGGTAAGGGAACTGATCCTTCCTGAAAGGGCAAAGGCAGGGCAAGGAAGAATGGGAAGAGAAGAATATGAATGTTTTTTAAGATGGAATTGAAAGTTGAATATAATAAAAAGCCCAACACACCTCACCTGCAGAAGAGCCTACAGGTATGTTCCTAAAGACAAATAGGACTTTCCATCATATGTATGAGAACTAAATCAAAGCTTAAAACAGCAGCTCCTGGGGTTTTAATGGATAATCCATATTAATAAATATGTAGAGGCCTAGGGGGCGTGTCACTCTGGAGCACTTGCTGGTTCTGAAACATGAGTTTGTTAGGTTTTAAAAAGACATTCATTTAAAAAACAAAACAATAAAAATATATTTTCCTCCCAAAACAGTTAAATCAATAATTATTCTAAAGTCACTGAAATAAAAGTTAGAGTGAAAGAGGCTCAGATTTGTGGATTTCTCTCTGGAAGATGCAGCCTATAATCAAAAAGCATTCCTGCACTTAACAGTTCTTACTTTGGAGAGCCAGTGAAAGAAATGCCACGATTGAATCAACTTTCAAAAAGGAACTAGAATGCCATGCTAGCTGTGGCCATCCAATTTCTCTGGGAACATAAAAGTGGGCTGTTAGCTTAACCAATGGGAAGTGAACTACCACAGCATTCACTACCTTATCCACTCTCCTTCCTCAGGGATCCCATAGAGACCTCCTATTTCCAAAGGGAGGCCTTTTTAGGCCTCTTATTTCAGTGGGAGAATTTCTACCCTATCTCACTGTTTCAAAGGGTTGAAAGCAATTGCACAACACACGCAACAGGGACCAAGGCACCAAGTCAGTCCACATAAAGATAACTGACCACCACCTAGGTTAGAAAGTTGTTCTGTGTGATAGCAGGACACCGAGAATATGAGTCCTCCTCCTCAGAGGATGCTTCCTCATAGATTTCATCCTGGGCAATAATGCTCCCTAATCCATACTCCTGCTCATGGACAGAAACTTCATTTGGCGTGAGGTGGGAAGAGCCTTCCACAAAGTCAGCAAATCTGGAAGAGAGAAGATAATACTCGTTAGAAATATGCCTTCTGTCCTTTCTGGTTTTCTTTCAAAATAAGAACAAATTAAAGCCTTCGATATGCTCACAACACAAATTATATTGAGTCTAGCCAACATCCTTGTCCTTACTCTGGCAGGTAAGTACACTAAAGCATGAAGTTAAGGAGAAAAGGAAAGCTGGGATCATAAGCCAATACCCCTGCAACTCCATCCTGCTTAATAAGCACTTGCCTATCCTTTCTAATTATGAAAGTGCCAAGGTTCCTTTAGTCATCTGTAATCCCGGTAAGAGAAGATTACGGGGCATTACACAGTTATTCAAGTTTATGGCCCTATAAACTTTATGCCATCATGATTCCAAATTGAAGCTTCACATACTCATTGGTACAGTTGTCCCCAACTAAAAAGTGGGTGGAGAGGAACCCTACCAACTCAGAGAGTAATGCAAAACTTTCAGAAAGGAAACTTAATATGGTACTGGAGTCTTCCCATCTTAATGCTACAATCAAAGCTAGAGTAGATAGTTCCCTGAGGAAACAGGTTACTGCTTAATGTGTGATTATGTATCTACCTTTCTCTTGACTACTTGAAGATAACAGGAAAACAAAGGTCACAAGTGCATGATTCTCTAGAGGTACGATCTCTGGTAGAACTCAAAGTTGCAATTACCCTGATAGATGCTTGGCATATCTGGCCAAGAGTGTACCTTTTTGGAGACTGGATTCGAGAAACAGTCTTCCAAGCAGAGCAGTCTGGACTGTTACAAAATTCTCGGAGCTCTTCTAAAGCCTTTCGGGTTTCTACCTCTCCTTGTATCCGATATTCTTCTTCTGTCAGGAGACGAGGGGGGACAGGCTTTTCTGCTGCCTTATACACCTTTCTGTGCTCACCAAAATAACATTATGAATCATTAATCAGTAATCTTACTTCTAGCTCCCTTCAGTGGGCCAAGCACACAGCAGACAGACTGAACATTAAGAGTCATCACTCCTAAAAATTCCATAGACATCTTTAGTTATAATGAACGCCTGACATATTAGACTATGAATGACAACTCATAGGCGACAGAGCGAGACTCCATGTCAAAAAAAAAAGTGATACAATTTGCACCACCTTGTGGTAACAGGAACACATGACATTTTACTAGATGTTTTATTTTATATAAAATGACTAGAATAAAATATAAAATGCCTATAGAAAGTGAAAAATTATTTAGTCAATATTATCCACTAATGTGAATAAACTCATTTTATTTTCCAATAAATGATAAAATACTTATTTTTTAATAGATGGGAAAATAACAAGAAAATTATAAGATTGTGGTCCTAGCCGGGCGCAGTGGCTCACGCCTATAATCCCAGCACTTTGGGAGGCCAAGGCAGGCAGATCACCTGAGATCAGGAGTTGGAGATCAACCTGACCAACACGGAGGAACCTGTCTCTACTAAAAATACAAAATTAGCCAGGCGTGGTGATGCATGCCTGTAATCCCAGCTACTCGGGAGGCTGAGGCAGAAGAATCGCCTGAACCGGGCAGGCAGAAGTTGCAGTGAGCCGAGATCATGCCACTGCACTCCAGCCTGGACAACAAGAGCAAAACTCCGTCTCAAAAACAAAAAGGCCAGGCACGGTGGCTCACGCCTGTAATCCCAGCACTTTGGGAGGCCAAGGCAGGCGGATCACAAGGTCGAGATTGAAACCATTCTGGCCAACATGGTGAAACGCCATCTCTACTAAAAATACAAAAATTAGCTGGGCGTGGTGGCATGTGCCTGTAATTCCAGCTACTCAGGAGGCTGAGGCAGGAGAATCGCTTAAACCCGGGAGGCGGAGGTTGCAGTGAGCTGAGATTGTGCCACTGCACTCTAGCCTGGTGACAGAGCAAGACTCCGTCTCAAAAAAAAAAAAAGATTGTGGTCCAATAACTTGATTTCCCAAACTGAAGGTATCACCTTGACTATCTATAATAGACAACTTCAGGATCTAGGAACATTCCATATTTATTTTGCAAGGTGACAAAACATGTTACGAATTACATCTTAAAATAAGACTAAGACCTCCAGAGCAATCGGAAACCCACTGACAAATAGTCTGAAATGGGCCGGGCGAGGTGGCTCACACCTATAATCCTAGCACTTTGGGAGGCTGAGGCGGGTAGATCACCTGAAGTCAGGCGTTTGAGACCACCCTGGCCAACATGGTGAAACCACACCTCTGTTAAAAATACAAAAATTAGACAAGCATGGTGGCACCCGCCTGTAGTCCCAGCTACTCGGGAGGCTGAGGCAAGAGAATCACTTGAACCCAGGAGGCGGAGGTTGCAGTGAGCCAAGATCATGCCACTGTGCTCCAGCCTGGGTGACAGAGCGAGACTCTGTTTCAAAAAAAAAAAAAATCTGAACCCAGGAGACCTCAATGAGCATATAGTATAAAAGCTATACAATTTGTGGCCAGGTGTGGTGGCTCACGTCTGTAATCCCAGCACTTTCTTTTTTTTTTTTTTTTTTTTTTTTTTTTTTGAGACGGGTCCTAACTCTGTCCACCCGGCTGGATGCGTGGCCGGATCTCAGCTCACTGCAAGCTCTGTCCTCCAGGGTTCACGCCATTCTCCATGCCTCAGCCTCCTGAGTAGCTGGGACTACAGGCGCCCGCCACCTCGCCCCGGCTAGTTTTTTGTATTTTTTTAGTAGAGAAGGGTTTCCACCGTGTTAGCCAGGATGGTCTCGATCGTCCTGACCTCGTGATCCGGCCGTCTCGGCCTCCCAAAGTGGGCTGGGATTACAGGCTTGAGCCACCGCGCCCGGCCCTTAATCCCAGCACTTTCTAATTAATTCAAGCACTTTGGAAGTGCCTCAGCACTTTCGGAACCCTTGACATTTGAGGTCAGGAGTTCGAGACCAGCCTGGTCAACATGGTGAAACCTACTAAAAATACAAAAATTAGCTCGGTGTAGTGGCGCATGCCTGTAATCCCAGCTACTCAGGTGGCTGAGGCAGGAGAATCGCTTGAACTCAGGAGGTGGAGGTTGCAGTGAGCCAAGATCACGCCACTGCACTCCAGCCTGGGCGACAGAGCAAGACTCCATCTCAAAAAAAAAAGTGATATAATTTGCACCACCTTGTGGTAACAGGAACACATGACATTTTACTAGACATTTTTTATTTTATATAAAATGACTAGAATAAAATATAAAATTCCTATAGAAAGTAAAAAAAAAAAAAAAAGACTCGGGAAGGAACAAAAGCGGAAGTACAACACAATGACTTTTCACTAACGAAGAAGCTCCCAGGTCAACACCTCTGTATCCTCTTGCTGCAACTGCATCCCACACTGTACCTGTCGATATTATTAAGTTACATTGCCTTTCAGTCACCTGTAGGTGATGTACAGCCACTGAATAGGGTATTCCAGGTTCTTAGTACACAGAGCAATGATGATAATGGCAAGGGCAATATGTGGTATCTGGATGCCAGAATACATGAAACACAGGCCCATTAGCTGCAAGGTCCAGGTCAGCAGGTTGATACTTCGTTCATTCTCCAAGGGCCCATACTTGTAACACACTGCAAAACTCATGAATCCAACAGTGAGGACATAACCTATGAGAAGAGTTATCAGAAGACATTCTGTTTCATCTATACTTGGTAAAAATAATTTGTGTGGGAAGCAGTAGTAAATTTACTATATAGCACCAATTGAACCAGGAAATCAGATTTTTACTTAATTATTCACACTTTTTTCTTAGAATATATTTCTCTTAAGTTTCTATCCTTTCTGCTGTCCTAAATTTATTTGGTTGAAACAGAACATTGAAGTTATATGTCGAACAACCCTGAAATAGTCTATTTTAAAAACCAATATATGGAAATCCAGATTAATCACCCCTCAAAGGATAAATCAAAGGTTACTATCTATATGACCAAGGATTTTTACTTTGTAAATAAAATCTACAGCAGTTCATTCAGAAATGAAGGAGAAAAAAATTTACTGCAGAGTCCTTTACTTAAGGTCCCCAAGTATATTTAAAATATGATTCCATTAAAAAGGTCAATTTACAGCTTTTCAGAGAGATGTTTATGGTGTAAAGAAAGGTATATTTATGAATACCAATAAATGAACATCTTCTCCTTAACAGCACCATTCTAATTTAAGAGAAGGTGATAATCGTAGAGGGGTTAGAAATAGGTGAAAACTATGATTTTAAAAGTTTTAAAAAATGACATGAACTATTAAATCCCATAAGCAGGTAAAATCTTTTCATGATTAAATTAACTGAAACAGCCTATAAACATACAAAAGGAAAGCAAAACTGACAATACTTACTTAAAAGATACTGCCAGTAACACCTCCAGATCTCTTGTAAATTTTTAAAAACTAGTTGAATGAGGTACAGAGAAAAAGACCAGCCTCCCACCAGGATGACGTAAATGGGACTTTTCTAAGACAGAGAGTAGAAGTGAAAGCAAAAAGTTACAACAGGCTTTCCATACATAAAAGAAGCAAAATGGAACTATGATTTTTTTTAAAAAAAAATTCAACCTACTCAAAATGCACAAAAAACACTTCTCTTAAAAAGATGTCCTTTATACTTAAAATGGTACAGTCTGCAAGGAACACTGGGAAGATGAGATGCTAAATAACTTAAAAACCTGGCTATATAATTAAAAAACAGGAAGGAGACTTTAATCCCCCTCCGAGCACAGGATTTTATATAAAAAGAAAGAATTTGTAATCAAGCTTCAAGTTTCATCGTGGAAAGTACCTTTCTGAATCAAGGAGAGTAGGACATTGACTCATCAGCCATCAATACACATTTTCAGTTTTCTAAGATTACCCAGGAAAACAGTCCTTCAGCTACCCAAATTCATTCTAGCTGCACATGAAGATTCTGATACTTACCTTAGGCATAAACTTAGATAGTATAAAAATGATGATTAGTAGAGAGGCCACAATTCCCACACTCATCCCAGTGGAGTAGTAGAAAATTTGACTTCTGCAGAAAAAAAAATGTATTTCATGACCATATGTATATATTTCATACATAGTACTGTTGAAACTAGGACAACTAACCTAGCCAAAAGATTTTAAAAGGTACAAGATTAGAGCAGTACAAGCAAACATCAGAAACATTTCCAATTTGGTTCCAGACCACTGCAACAAACCAAATACTGCAACTGCAATAAGTAAGTCACACAAATTCTTTGGTTTCCCAGTGCATATAAAAATCATGTTTACCCTATATTAGAGTGTATTAAGTGTACAACAGCATTATGTCTTAAAATATATATTCCTTAATTAAAATGCTTTGCTAAAAACTGCTAAAGATCATCTACGCCTTCAGTGAGTCATCATTTTTTTGCTGGTGGAGGGTCTCACTTCCATGTTGATGGCTGTTGACTGATGAAGGTGGTAGTTTCTGAAGACTGGAGTGGCTGTGGCAATTTCTTAAAATACAATGAAGTTTGCTGCACTGGCTCCTCCTCCTTTCAAAGATTTCTCTAAAGCATGCAATACTGTCTGATAGCATTTTACCACAGAACTTCTTTCAAAATTGGAGTCAATCCTCCAACAGCATTAACCCTTAACAAGAGGATCACCCCTCCTTTGAAGCTAGGCACTGACTTCTCTCTCGCCATGAAAGTCCTCAATGGCATCTTCTTCCAGTATAAGGCTATTTTGTCTACATTGAGGAGCTCTTTAATTGTAGCCACTTTCAACAATGATCTTAGCTAGATCTTCCAAACAACTTGCTACAGCTTCTATATCAGTGCTTGCTTCATCTTTTTTTTTTTTTTTTTTTTTTAAGACAAAGTCTCACTGTGTTGCCCAAGCTGGGGTGCAATGGTGTATCATGGCTCACTGCAGCCTTGATCTACTAGGCCCAGGTGATTCTCCCACCTCAGCCTTCCAAGTAGCTGGTACCATGACTGACTTTTTTGTATTTTTTGTAAAGGCAGGGTTTCACCATGTTGCTCAGGCTGGTCTTGAACTCCCTGGGCTCAAGTGATCTGCCCGCCTCGGCCTCCCAAAGTGCTGAGACTACAGGCATGAGCCACCACGCCCAGCCTACCTTGCACTTTAATGTAATGAAGACAGCTTCTTTCCTTAAATCTCATGAACCAAGAACCTTCCTTCACTAGCTGTAAACTTTTCTTCTGAGGCTTCCTCACCTCTCTCAGCCTTCACAGAATTGAAGAGAGTTAGGGTCTTGCTCTGGATCAGGCTTTAGCTTTAAAAAAGTTGTATCTGGTTTAATCTTCTCAACAGCCAACTTAAAACTCTCCTCATATCAGCAATAAGGCTGTTTCACTTTCTTATCACTTGTGTGTTGCCTGGAGTAACACTTTTAATTTCCCTCAAGAACTTTCCCTTTGCATTCACAACTTGGCTAACTACTCGGGACAAGAGGTCTAGCTTTTGGTCTATCTTGGCTTTTGCTGTCCTCACTAAGCATAATCAGAGAGATGTATGACGCTTCCTTTCACTTGAAGACTTACTATCTACTCTAAGGTTATTAATTGGTCTAGTTTCAATATTGCTGTTTCTCAGGGAATATGGAGGCCCAAGAAGAAGGGAGACAGGGGAATAACCAACTGGTGCAGTTGTTAGAACACCCATGACATTTACTAAGTTCACTGTCTAATATGGTTTGGCTGTGTCCCCACCCAAATCTCATCTTGAATTGTAGCTCCCATCATTCCCACATGTTGTAGGAGGGACCTGGTGGGAGATAATTGAATCATGGGGGGAGTTTCCCCTCATACGGTTTATCATGGTAGTGAATAAGTCTCATGAGATCTGATGGTATACGGGGTTTCCCCTTTCACTTGGCTCTCATTCTCCCTTGCCTGCCGCCATGTAAGATGTGCCTTTTGCATTCTGCCATGATTGTGAGGCCTCCCCAGCCATGAGGAACTATGAGTCCATTAAACTTCTTTTTCTTTATAAATGACCCAGTCTCGGGTATCTTTATCAACAGGATGAACTAATATAGTGTCTTACATGGACATGTGGTGCCCCAAAATAATTGCAGCAGTAGCATCAAAGATCACTGCCATGGATCACCATAACAGTTATAATCACATGAAAAAGTCTGAAATATTATAAGAATTACTAAAATGTGACACAGAGACCCCAAGTGAGCACATGCTATTGGGAAAATGGTGTGGTAGACTTGCTCGACCCAGGGTTGCCACGAACCTTCAATATGGAAAGAAATGCACTATCTGTGAACCACAATAAAGTACAATAAACTGATGTGTGCCTATATTTGCCCAAAACTTGAGGTCAGAGAACTGTAGAGACTGACGCTATGTAGTTACTATCAGATTATGAAGATTAGTATTCAAGGGCTTCCCTCATATATTTCCCAATAATGAGCCTCTGTGTAATGTCCTATTCCCATCTCCATCATCTCTCCCAACCCGATTATTATTATTTTTTCTTTTTTGAGACAGGGTCTCACTCTGTCACCCAGGCTGCAGTGCAGTGGTGTGATCACAGATCACTGCAGCCTCAACCTCCCGGGTTCAAGTGATCCTCCTACTTCAGACTCCCAAGTAGCTGGGACTACTGGCATGCACAACCAGGCCTGGCTAATTTTTGTATTTTTTTGTAGAGGCAGGGTCTCACTATGTTGCCTAGGTTGGTCTCAAACTCTTGGGCTCAAGTCATCCTCCCCCTTCAGCCTCCCAAAGTGCTAGAATTACAGGTGTGAGCCACCACAACCAGCCCCTCATTCCAGATTTTTTTCTACCAGTTATTCCTCCCTCACTGTTTCTCTCAGCATCCCCAAAATAAGGAACAACTTCCAGCAACCCACTCCAGCCCAACTTCAAACTCCAATTGCTAATCTTTCATTCACTACTCCACAAATACTTTTTACTTGTATACAAACTTAATGCTGATTTTACCTTCACTCAATGTTTATTTAGTTAGCTATATATTTTCTTCATATTTGTACATGTCAGTCTCACCTGTCTTAAATAGTAGGTTACTAAAGGAAGAAAATGAATAAGCACTTGATTTTTTTTTTTTTTGAAACAGGGTCTCCCTCTGTGGCCCAGGTTGGAGTGCAATGGTGTGATCTCGGCTCACTGCAACCTCCGCCTCCAGGCTCAAGCAGTTCTCGTGCCTCAGCCTCCTGAGTAACTGGGATCACAGGCACATGCCACCACACCCAGCTAATTTTTGTATTTTTTGTAGACACAGGGTTTTACCATGTTGCCCAGGCTAAGCAGTTGATATTTGTCTCTTTTTTTTTTTTTTGAGACGGAGTCTCGCTCTGTTGCCCAGGCTGGAGTGCAGTGGCGCGATCCCAGGTCACCGCAAGCTCCGCCTCCCGTGTTCACACCACTCTCTTGCCCCATCCTCCCAAGTAGCTGGGACTATAGGCAACTGCCACCACGCCCGGCTAATTTTTTTGTATTTTCAGTAGAGATGGGGTTTTACCATGTTAGCCAGGATGGTATCGATCTCCTGACCTCGTGATCCACCCACCTCGGCCTCCCAAAGTGCTGGGATTACAGGCGTGAGCCACCACACCCAGCCGATATTTGTCTCTCTATGTCTGAACAAAATGAAACTCATCAACCCATGGACCTGTAAAGATGACACCTTAACACACTACTTCTAGCAATGGAAAGGGTGATGATGTTCCATTTCACTATATTGGCTAACTCCTATCAACCTAATGATGGGCCAACCTAATGTGGGAATTTCATTATTGTCAATATTGTTCAAATAAGAAAAAACAAAAATCATAATACACATTAAAGTATTTTTTAAACTATCCAAGCAGGCAACAGCCAAGCCATAAAGATCCTGGAAATGGGAATGGCAGTACTTAATACTTATTATAAAACCCAAGCAGGATAGGTATGAGCCGTGTCATTCTACACACTAGCCTTGGAACCTACCTGCTCAGCAAGTCTCCACAAAAAAATAGCATAAGTCCAAGAAGGAAAACAAGAAAGAGTTTGGGATCAAATCCTGAAATAAATAAAGATTTTTGCTTAATAAGGGAACAAAACAGCTTAAGGCATTATAGAATAAAAGACAATGTTGGCACTACTGGTCAGCTACAGTAAAAATAAATGCGAACAGCCCACCTAAAAAGCATTTAAATTCCACCTAAAGCCTGGGCACCCTTCCAATGTATAATTAGGTCTCTGTCTAACCTGTATTTGCCTGATGATCTTACTTTTATTTCAGCTAAGGTTAAAAGAAACTCAAGCTTCGTTTTGGACAAAGCTAGACAGTACCATCAGCAATTCATGCAGTCACCCACTAGGGGTCTCTATCACTCTGGCTTTCAAGCTTTTAAGTCACTCACAGTCATGGAACTCAGCAGATTTGCCCAGAACTGTGGGTCAGGGCCTTGTGTTGTTCTCTAACTGGCCGCTTTTCTTGCCCAACAATACCACCTACTTCTCTTTGCTACAGAGCACTGTGCTGGAAAAGCCTACACGCAAATACATCTCACTCAGGACCGGGGGGCCCTAGCAAAGGCCCCTCAGTGGCATACCAGATACTCCCACAGCTTTCACATTCAACAGCTCTACGGGAGGCCCACAAACAGAACATGAGCAGCAGGAATCAGTAAATGTAGAAGGAACGTCAAAAAACAAGCCAACCCTACATAACCAAAGAACCCTAAGACAAATGGAAGGGCACAACCTATTTCATACTAAACCTAGAAACATTTCTACTACTTACAACATCCCAGGACCCTGTGTAGTAACCAAGGGGAAACAAAGTCAGAGAGAATTCAACAGGATCCATCTCCTCTGAAACTTTCTCAGTCATCTTCAGAAAAGAGAAAATGACTCCCAGTTCCACTGAATAAGTTTTAAACTGCAGTAGTCTTCATCTTTATTTACAGTTCCATGAATACACTTTTTACTTGTGAATGATTAATATTCAATTTTACCTTTCTTCAATTTTTTTTTTTTTTTTTTTTGAGATGGAGTCTCTCTCTGTCGCCCAGGCTGGAGTGTAGTGGCCGGATCCCGGCTCACTGCAAGCTCCGCCTCCCGGGTTCACGCCATTCTCCTGCCTCAGCCTCCCGAGTAGCTGAGACTACAGGCGCCCGCCACCTCGCCCGGCTAGTTTTTTGTATTTTTTAGTAGAGACGGGGTTTCACCATGTTAGCCAGGATGGTCTCGATCTCCTGACCTTGTGATCCACCCGTCTCGGCCTCCCAAAGTGCTGGGATTACAGGCTTGAGCCACCGCGCCTGGCCCTTTCTTCAATTTTTATTAACCATTCATGTCTTTAAATATAGGCATGTACACATCGGATAGTTACCTTTGTCTAGAAGTGTCCAGAAGGCAGAACACATCTATCTGATTTACTCTAAGAGTATTTGGCATATATGCTCAGGGCCACTAGCAGCACATTGTAATTACGAATAAAAGTCTTCACAGTTCCAGGTAAGGAAGTACTCAGAATTTCCTGAGGTGGAGTTTCAATTCTAGGCCTAAAGTGTCTGATATGGGGTGAAGTCTCCATGAACTGTTTGGAGCAGTGGTATACTCAGGGTTATAATCAGAACCCAACTGGAGATGTCTTGGGCTGACTTCTCAGTCTCACTAATTATACCCTTCAGAACTCAGTCCTTATCACTACAGAATCCATCAGAAAAACAGAGGTGAGACTTACTCCGGATCACAATGACACTGTACTTGGTGTCCTTCTCTATAATTTCAACTTTAAGGCAGGTTTTCGTGCTGTATAGACCCACGTTAACAGAGGTGTCATTCAATTTCTCCTTTAAAAAGGAGGAAAAAAAGTTCCAGATACTAAACTGCTCTAGCTCCTTCAGTTTATCCTCATTCTCCACCTGTGTGACTCGAACCAATTTGGAACTATTTACTCGGATCTGTAACACAAATAAAATCAGGATGAAAAAAAAGGAAGCAGGAATTTTAATTTTTCACAAATACAATTTTTTTTTAAACCCTCAGAGTAAACAACTAAATCAGTAATAGTGTCAGTTTTCCACAGGCTTATCAGAAATATAGAAATACAGAGGCTGAAAACATAATTGGGCAAGTAACACTGCACATGTTACAGAGACAGCTGTTAGAATACCTTCTTGTTAACACGATCTGAATCTACTATTAGGTCGTTCTGACCTAGAACGTAGAACATAGAGGAAAAAAGACTTCCAAGCTGAAAGAGTTATCAATACAGCTATTTATTAGAGATCACACAAAGCAAAGGTCTATAATATTAAGAAAATTGGGCCAGGCGCGGTGGCTCAAGCCTGTAATCCCAGCACTTTGGGAGGCCGAGACAGGCGGATCACGAGGTCAGGAGATCGAGACCATCCTGGCTAACACGGTGAAACCCCGTCTCTACTAAAATACAAAAAACTAGCCGGGCGAGGTGCCGGGCGCCTGTAGTCCCAGCTACTTGGGAGGCTGAGGCAGGAGAATGGCGTGAACCCGGGAGGCGGAGTTTGCAGTGAGCTGAGATCCGGCCACTGCACTCCAGCCTGGGCGACAGAGCAAGACTCCATCTCAGAAAAGAAAAGAAAAAAAAAAAAAAAAAGAAAATTGCCAGGCATAAACTGCCTCAGAAAACTAAAAACATTTTCCATAATGACAGGCTGAGTTCAATCCATTGTCACAAGTCACTGATTATGAGTAAATGTTGGTTATAATGTGCCCCAGATGGAGTATCACTTTTTTATCAGATAATTTTTTTTTTTTTTTGAGACGGAGTCTTGCTCTGTCGCCCAGGCTGGAATACAGTGGCATGACCTCAGCTCACTGCAACCTCCGCCTCCTGGGTTCAAGTGATTCTTCTGCCTCAGCCTCCTGAGTAGCTGGGACTACAGGGTGCGTGCCACCACCCTCGGCTAATTTTTGTATTTTTAGTAGAGACAGGGTTTCACCATATTGGCCAGGCTGGTTTCAAACTCCTGACCTCAAGTGATTCACCCGCCTCAGCTTCCCAAAGTGCTGGGATTACAGGCATGAGCCACCGTGCCCAGCTTATCAGACTTTTTTTTTAATAATTTTTTTAAAAAATCCACAAGTCGGTCGGGCACGGCCCCCAGCTACTCAGGAAGCAGAGGTTGCAGGGAGCCGAGGTCGTGCCACTGCACTCCAGCCTGGGTGACAGAGCAAGACTCCATCTGAAAAAAAACAAAATCCACAAGTCCACCCTATGTTTTTGATGTGAACAACAAATGCCCTTATCAGTAACTATGCTTATAACAACTATGACATTTCTGAAAGGACTCATTTTGTTCAATCACTGTTACTGCCAGACACTCCTGTTTGCCAGATGACTTAACAGTGTTATGAAACAAATGAGACCAAAGTCATTCTTCAGCTCTGGGGGTTTGTGAAATACCTCATGTAGAATCAGAATAGGAACAGCAGGGCAAAAGAGTTTACATCCTGATAGGCACATAACAGTTTCCAGCCCAAAGAAGGCATAAGGCCTTTAAAAAGAAAGAGGAGGGCTGGGTGTGATGGCTCATGCCTATAATCCCAACACTTTGGGAGGCCGAGGCGGGCAGATCACTTGAGGTCAGGAGTTTCAGAGCAGCCTGGCCAACATGATGAAACCCCATCTCTGCAAAAAATACAAAAAAATTGGCCAGGTGTGGTGGCATATGCCTGTAATCCCAGCTACTCGGGAGGCTGAGGCAGGAGAATCACTTGAACCCGAGAGGCGGAGACTGCAGTGAGCCAAGATGGTGCCACTGCACTCCAGCCTGGGCAACAGAGGGAGACTGCCTCAAAAAATAAAAAATAAAAATAAAAAAAGCAAGAAGGGTGTGTGTGTGTGCACACACACTTACTGCAAAATGAAGGACAAGAAAATGAAGCAGTTTCTTTGGGAAAAGGAGGGAAGAGGAAAGGAAGTTTACCCTGGAATACTGTAATCTACTTGAGGGAGCAGAGGGGAATACAAAGTAGGCATAAATGCTTATTGATGAAAATACAACTCAGGATAATCTCAACCCTAACAAGATTGTTAACATTTTTTTTAAGTATGTGAAAGGGAGAAAAGTGTCAAAATACTCATTAATCACCGACAGACAGAAATTTACAGAAGCTGCCCCTGCCAGAGGATTCCAAATTATTACCTGTATCCGTGTCCATATATCATGCCATTTTGGAATAAGCACATTTGTGTAACAGAATTGTTGGCTGGCACGCTTTTCACAAACTTGGGATTCCTGAAGCATGACCACATTTATATCAATTTCAGCTTTATGCAAAGAAAGGAAAAAAGAATTAAACATAACAAGCTAATAACTACAACTCATTTCATGAAAAAGATTAACCACTTTCCTAAACTTTGGGTTAAAACATTAGCCAGACTGAGAAATAAGGAAAAAAACTGAGAAGAAAGAAGAACTAAGGCAGAGTCTTATTTCTGTTGTTTAATTATTTAAATACTACACAGTCATTCAGTCAGACAAGTAATAATAAAAACTACTATTAAGTACCTATTAAGACAGTATGCTGCCAGGTGCGGTGGTACATGCCTATAATCCCAGGACTTTGGGAGGCCGAGGTGGGCGAATCACCTGAGGTCAGAAGTTTGAGACCAGCCTGACCAATATGGAGAAACCCCGTCTCTACTAAAATACAAAAACATTAGCCAGGCGTGGTGGCACATGCCTCTAATCCCAGCTACTTGGGAGGCTGAGGCAGGAGTATTGCTTGAACTTGGGAGGCAGAGATTTCGGTGAGCGGAGATCATGCCATTGCACCCCAGACTGGGTAACAAGAACAAAATTCTGTCTCAAATAAATAAAAAATAAATAAATAAATAAATAAATAAGACAGTATGCTGTCTCATTTAATGCTCCCAACAATGTTACGAGGTAAGCACTCTCATAATCCCTATTTTATAAATGAGGAACTGATGTTTAAGAAAGATTAATTTGCTCCAAAATCACACAAGTAGTAAATAGCCTATCTGAGATTCACCCCCAGGTCTGACTATGGTCTAGATATACTTCCTGTCCTATAAAGGAATAGTTAAAGTAAGCTAGAATACTCCATCTGTTGATTTTCTCTATCCCTTTCCTGAGTGGAACAGAATTGGCAAGTTTTTTCTTTTTTTTGAGACAGGGTCTGGCTCTGCTGCTCAGGTTGGAGTACAGTAATGTGATCATAGCTCATTGCAGCCTCAAACTCTTGGGCTCAAACAATCCTCCCACTTTAGCCTCCCAAGCAGCCAGGACTACAGGTACATGCCACCATACCCAGCTAGTTTTTTTTTTTAGAGAGACAAGGTCTTACTATGTTGCCCAGGCTGGTCTTGAACTCCTGGCCTAAAGCAATCCTCCCACACTGGCCTCCCAAAGCACCCACAATGGCCTCCCAAAGCACTAGGATTACAGATCTGCCACCACACCCAGCGAGCATTTTTTTTTTTTTTTCCAGACAGGGTCTCCCTCTGTCACCCAGGCTGGAATACAGTGGTGCGATCTTGGCTCATTGCAACCTCTGCCTCCCAGGTTCTATCGATTCTCCCACCTCAGCCTCCTGAGTAGCTGGGATTACAGGCATGAGCCACCTCAACTGGCTAACATTTTTTTTGTATTTTTGTAGTAGAGATGGAGTTTCACCATGTTGGCCAGACTGATCTAGAACTCCTAGCCTCAACTGATGCACCCACCTCAGCCTGCCAAAGTGCTGGGATTACAGGCGTGAGCCACCAAGCCCAGCCAGCAATATTTTTAATATATAGTACTTTAGGAGGATACTAAAAGATTTCAAGGTTGTTTCCTTCCAGCTGTTTTGTCTCACTTCAAGTTTTAAGAGCAGGCAATGATTACATGCAGTCCCTCTGATATACCAAAACAGAAGATTCTCCTCTCAATTTCTATTTAGTATCAGCTAATTCAAGGTTTAAAAGTGACCACTGTCCAGCCGGGCATGGTGGCTCACACCTGAAATCCCAGCACTTTGGGAGGCCAAGGCAGTCGGATCACTTGAGATCAGGAGTTTGAAACCAGCCTGGCCAACATGGTGAAACCCCGTCTCTACTACAAATACAAAAAACTCAGCTGGGCGTGGTGGCAGGCGCCTGTAATCCCAGCTTCTCGGGAGGCGGAGGCAGAAGAATCACTTGAACCTGGAAGGGGAAGACTGCAGTGAGCAGAGATTGTGCCTCTGTACTCCAGCCTGGGTGACAGAGCATGACTACATCTCAAAAAAATAAATAAAATAAAATAAAATAAAATAAATAAATAAAAAGTTGGGGCCATGCATGGTGGTTCACGCCTGTAGTCCCAGCACTTTGGGAAGTCAAGGTGAGGGGATTGCTTGACCTCAGGAGTTTGAGACCAACCTGGCCAACATGACAAAACCCCATCTCTACAAAAAGAAAAAAGAAAAAAAATATATGGCCAGGCATGGTGGCTCACACCTGTAATCCCAGCATTTTGGGAGGCTGAGGCAGGCAGATCACTTGAGGTCAGGGTTTGAGACAAGCCTGGGCAACATGGCGAAATCCCGACTCTACCAAAAATACAAAAAAATTACCTGGGTATGGTGGTGCACACCTATAATCCCAGCTACTCGGAAGGGTGAGGTAGGAGAATCACTTGAATCTAGGTGGCCGAGATGGTGCCACCGCACTCCAGCCTGGGCGACAGAGCAAGACTCCATCTCAAACAATTAATAAATAATAAAAATTTATACACAAAGATGTTCACAAACTTACAACACTGAAAAACTAGAAATACCACAAATATCCAATCAACAGTACAAACCACCAATATCCAACCAAATGTTTAATCCAGAAACATTAATAAAGATTTTTATCAGACAGATGATACGTGCCTGTAGTCCCAGCTACTTGGGGAGACCGAGATGGGAAGTTACAATGAGCTATGATTGTGCACTGCATTCTAGCCTGGATGTCACAGCAAAACCATGTCACTAAAAAATAATAAATGAAGGCCAGGCGTGGTGGCTCACACCTGTAATCCCAGTACTTTGGGAGGCTGAGGCGGGTGGACCACCTGAGGTCAGGAGTTTGAGACCAACCTAGCCAACATGGTGAAACCCCATCTCTACTAAAAATACAAAATTAGCTGAGTGTGGCTGGGCGTGGTGGCTCATGCCTGTAATCCCAGCACTTTGGGAGGCTGAAGCGGGCGGATCACAAGGTCAGGAGTTTGAGACCAGCCTGGCCAGCCTGGTAAAACCCTGTCTGTACCAAAAATACAAAAAACTAGCCGGGCATGGTGGCATGCACCTATAATCCTAGTTACTCGGGAGGCAGAGGGAGGAGAACTGCTTGAACCCTGGAGGCTGAGGTTGCAGTGAGCCGAGACTGTGCCACTGCACTCCAGTCTGGGCAACAAGGGCAAAACTCCGTCTGAAAAAAAAAAAAAAAAAAAATTAGCCAAGTGTGGTGGCACACGCCCGTAGTCCCAGCTACTCGGGAAGCTGAAATGGGAGAATGGCTTGAAACTGGAATCAAGATCGCACCACTGCACTCCAGCCTGGGCAAGACAGAGCAAGACTATGTCCCAGGGGAAAAAAAAAAAGAAAAAATTAAATGAAGATTTGCCCATATATTGAAATGTAATACAAGTAAGACAACATTTATAAAGAATTTTAATGCCAGGTGTGGGGGCTCACGCCTGTAATCCCAGCACTTTGGGAGGCCGAGGCAGGCAGATCATCTGAGGTCAGGAGTTCAAGAACAGCCTGGCCAACATGGTGAAACCCCCGTCTCTACTAAAAATACAAAAAAAATTAGCCAGGCGTGGCGGCGGGCGCCTGTAATCCCAGCTACTCAGGAGGCTGAGGCAGGAAAATCGTTTAAACCCAGGAGGCGGAGGTTAAAGTGAGCTGAGATTGCACTATTGCACTCTAGCCTGGGCAACAAGATCAAAACTCCATCTCAAAAATCAAAAAACAGCCGGGCGCGGTGGCTCAAGCCTGTAATCCCAGGCACTTTTGGGAGGCTGAGACGGCCGATCACGAGGTCAGAGATCGAGACCACCCTGCTAACACGGATGAAATCCGCCGGCTCTGACTAAAAATACAAAAAATAGCCGGAGTGCATGGCAGGCGCACTGGGTCCCAGCTACTCGAGGCTGAGGCAAGAGAATGCGTAAACCCGGGAGGCGGAGCTTGCAGTGAGCTGAGATCCGCATGCACTCCAGCCTGGAACATGAGCCAGACTCGCTCAAAAAAAAAAAAAAAAAAAAAAAAAAATCAAAAAACAAAAACAACCAACCAGGGCCGGCGCGGTGGCTCAAGCCTGTAATCCCCAGCACTTGGAGGCCGGACCGGCGGATCACGGGTCAGGAGATCGAGACCATCCTGGCTAATACGGTGAAACCCTGTCTCGTACTCTTAAAAATAGCAAAAAAAACTAGCCGGGCAACAGAGGCGGGTGCGCCTGTAGTTCCCAGCTAAGCTCGGGAGTCTGAGGCAGGAAATGGCGTAACCCAGGAGGCGGAGCTTGCAGTGCTGAGATCCGGCCCCACTGCACTCCCAGCCTGTGGGCAGAGCGACCCGTCTCAAAAAAAAAAAAAACACAACCAAACAACAAACAAAAAACAAAGATTTTAAATTACATGGGAAAATTATTGTACTACAAAATCAAACGATAAAACTATCTCTGGTAACGACTGGCAGCCTCCAGGGAAGAGAACTAGAGTACTGACTGGATACAAATTATCAATTCATAAAAAATTAAAAATATGTGGGAAAAGATCAGAAGAAAATGTGCTATTTTAAAATAGATTGCTTCTGAATGGATTAACAGTGAGGTTTCTGCCTACTTCTTTATACTTAATTGTACCTTGCCAAATCATCTAAAATAAACATGCATTATTTTGGCCGGGCGCGGTGGCTCACACCTGTAATCCCAGCACTTTAGGAGGCCGAGGCGGCCGGGCGTGGTGGCAGGCGCCTGCAGTCCCAGCTACTTGGGAGAATGGGGCAGGAGAATGGCATGAACCCAGGCGGCAGAGCTTGCAGTGACCGGAGATCGTGCCACTGCACTCCAGCCTGGGTGACAAAGCGAGATTCCGTCTCAAAATAAATAAACAAACAAACATGCATTATTTTTACAATCAAATTTCTTTTTTTTTTTTTGAGTCAGAGTTTCCCTCTTGTTGCCCAGGCTATAGTGCAACGGTGTGATCTCGGCTCACCGCAACCCCTGCCTCCCAGTTTCAAGTGATTCTCCTGCCTCAGCCTTCCTGAGTAGCTGGGATTACAGGTGTGCGCCACCACGTCCAGCTAATTTTATTTTAGTAGAGACGGGGTTTTTCCATGTTGGTCAGGCTGGTCTCGAACTCCAGACCTCAGATGATTCGCCCGCCTTGGCCTTCCAGAGTGCTGGGATTACAGGCGTAAGCCACCGCGCCCAGCTACAATCAAATTTTTCAAAAAAAAATTTCAGTGAGAAGGAACTCTCTACATTTGGAAGTACTCCATTCTAACTTTAGGTAACGTCTGACTTTTAGAAAGTTCTTCTCTAATTCCACGATTGCTCTTTGTAGCTGCCACCAGTCTATCAGGCAGTACTGAACAAATGTAACCCCCTGAGTTTACTCTTCTCCAAGCTAAGAAGTCTCTGTTCCTCTCCTCATTTAAGAAACTTAGAGACAGACTGCTAATTGAGTGCTTACTATGTAGGAGCATTTTTGCCTATATTTTCTCTTTTCTTCACAACTCACTACCCCATTTATTGAGAAGTTTATTCACACAATGGCCCTTCGAAAGCTATCCTGGGCCCTCTTCTAAGGATGCTGAGACCACCTTAAAGCTGTAAGGATAATCATCAAGTGGCAGCATGAGACAGGCAGGAACCAAAGGGAGAGGTGAAAGAGAGCGTGGCCAAATGTGGTGGCTCACTACTGTAATCCCAGCACTTTGGGAGGCAGAGGCAGGTGGATCACCTGAGGTCAGGAGTTACGAGACCAGGCTGGCTAACTTGGTGAAACCCTGTTTCTACTAAAAATACAAAAAATTAGCCGGCCGTAACGGCGTGCGTGCCTGTAATCTCAGCTACCTCGGAGGCTGAGGCAGGAGAATCGCTTGAACCCGGTAAGTGGAGGTTGCAGTGAGCCGAGATCGGGCCATTGCACTCTAGCTTGGGCAACAAGAGAGAAACTCCTCCGTCTCAACAACAACAAAAAAAAGCCGGGCACGGTGGCTCACGCCTGTAATCCCGGCACTTTGGGAGGCCCAGGGAAGTGGATCACGAGGTCAAGAGATCAAGACCATCCTGGCCAACACGGTGAAACCCCATTTCTACTAAACACAAAAATTAGCTGGGTGTGGTGGCACACGCCTGTAGCTCCAGCTACTCGGAAGGCTGAGGCAGGAGACTTGCTGGAACCCGGGAGGTGGAGGTTGCAGTGAGCCTAGATCCTGCCACTGCACTCCAGTCTGGCGACAGAGCGAACTCCGTTTCAGGAAAAAAAAAAAAAAAAAAAAAGACAGATGGTAATGTGTGTTTATGAGATACTATTATCTTTATTCTCTTGAGCGTCAACTTCCTCCAGTGGATTCTAGAAAACGTCACGTATTTTTGTTTTGAATTTAATGTTAAGGGGGTAGAAGGAGGTTTTCAGAAACACATTCTAAATTTTCTGGATTGGAGCAGAAGAGTTTCCTTTCCAGTCCAAACTTCATTATCGAGCAGCAGGTACCAAATAAGTGGAATATAATGTAAGTGGAAAGTGGAACAACTTATAATTCACTTATAAGTGGAAAGTGGAATAACTCCAGTTCCGTTTTACAGGGCTGTTAAGAGTCAAGATCTTGGAAGGGCGCACCGCCTCACGCCTGTAATCCCAGCACTTTGGGAGGCCAAGGCGGATGGATCACGAGATCCAGGAATTCAAGACCACCCTGGCCAACGTAGTGAAACCCCGTTTCTACTAAAAATACAAAAATTAGCCAGGTGTGGGGGCAGGCGCCTGTAATCCCAGCTACTCGGAAGGCTGAAGCAGAATTGCTTGAACCCGGGAGGCGGAGGTTGCAGTGAGCGAGATCGCACCACTGCACTCCAGCCTGGGTGACAGAGCAAGACGCCATTTGCGGGCGGAGGTGGGGTGGGGGGAAGGAGTCAAAGTTTTACAAGAGAAGATAGTAGAGATCACTGCATTTCTGTCAACCACATTCGTTCTGCCACCCGTGCCCTGCGTCCTGACCGAGCATAAGCTCAGATGGTGTTTGCTAATTTGACGAATGAATGAGATGGTCCTTTTCCCGCGGCAGCTCTGCCTGCCCAGAATGGTCCCCTGGTTTTCTCTTTTAACCGAGAAACTCGAAGGGGCCTCTGCGGCGCGACACAGCCCCCAGGATTGCTTCTCAATGAGTCTAGGCCTCCCTTCCTGTCTCCGCCAAAAGGCTTCAGGCTCCTCCCCACTCCGGGAAGCTGCCCCAGCCCGCTCCAGGGCCCAGACCCTCAGCCCCGACGCCCACTAGCCCGCCACGTTTCTTCCACATTACGCCGGCGCCCCTCGGTAGAGCCACCGCCCGTCTGCAGAGTAACGGCCCGCGCCCTCCGGACAATCCCTTTTCCAAAATAACCCCTCGGCACCCGCCCCTTGGCAGCTGCTGCCCGGGCGGTACCTGTGCCGTAGACCAAGCAGCCGGAGAGGATCAAGAGTAGCCGCACTGTCCCACCGCCCCCGACACCCCAGCCCCAGAGCCCGGGACCAACTGCCGGCGAGACCGCCACTTTCATTCCTCCCGCCATGGTTGCCTCAAGCCGCCTCCTCCTCACGTGCCTTACCCCGGCAACTAACTCTGAACGGGCAGCACCAGGAGCCTATCTTCTACGAAACCCGCCCCTATCAACCAATCGGATGGGCAGAGCTTCGAGCACCCGGCTCCCCAAGGGCCGTACGAGTCCCGCCCCTTAGCAACTGAAGAGAGAGGGCGGGAAAAGCAGCTGTCAGCCTATTAGAAAATGGGTTCTCACCCTAGCAGTGGCGACAGGAAGATCCCACCCCGCTAACAACACGCTTCCGTCTTCAGTTTATTTACAACTGGTGTGATTGATGGTAAGCTTAACCAATAGAAAATCGGAATGGGAGAGGCCTTCTTGACCAAACTCGGTATTTCCATCGAAGCTGTTTGAAGTTCCTTCGGTTTTCTTTCGGTTACTTTTTATCACGACCTTTCTGTTATGAGACGCCTACAATTGAGATCGCTTTATGAGTAGGGTCCTGATAGGCCATTTTTTAAAGTCGACTGACAAAAGTGTGGTTCTCCAAAGTCCTAAAGGATTTAAAATAGAAGTCACAAAAAAGTGTGTGTTGTCAATATTTTATAAGCATAAATATTAGCTTTTAAAATGTATTCATAGGATTTTATTTTGGAAGTAAAATTAATGTTAGGATTAAGAAATATTTATTTATTCCTCTTATGATCTTGTGAGACAAATATAATTCTCTCCATTTAAGAAGCCAAAGCCAAGACAGCCACAGGAACCTACCCAAGATTTCATAGTTCATCTGGTCTGTGGTCCCAACCTAAATCCTACTGACCCCAAAGCCCGAGTTCTTTATATGGATTAGCTGCTTCCCATTCAATGATTTAACACAGGGCCCAGCAGAAAGCCAGGTGTTCTGAAACTGTTAGTAGAAATTGAAACCTTTTTTAAGAGGATCTGATGGTGGTGGGTAGGAAAACTACAGATGATAGAGCCAAATGAATTGAAGAATTCAAGGAAGGGGGTATCTTCTGGGGAAGGTTCAAGCTTTCAAAACAATTTTTTTTTTTATGTTTTTAGAGACAGGGTCTCTCTCTGACACCCAAGCTGAAGTGCAACAGCACCATCACAGCTCAGTGTAACCTTGAATTCCTGGACTTAAACCATCTAGGAAGATGGTTTAAGGTTCCTAGATAGGTTGGGCTACAGGGATGCACCACCATGCCTGGCTATTTGTTTGTTTCATTGTTGTTGTTGTTGTTGTTGCTGTTGAGACAAGGTCTCCTTCTGTAACCCGCCTGGAGTGCAGTGGCGTAACCACAGCTCACTGCAGCCTCAAACTCCCAGGATCAAGCGATCCTTTCATTTCAGTCTCCCAAGTAGCTGGGACTACAGGCATGAGCCACTATGTCTGGCTTAATTTTTTAAATTATTTTTTGTAGAGACTGTGTCTAGCTATGTTGCCCAGGCTGACCTCAAACTCCTGGCCTCAAGTGATTCTCCCACCTTGGCCTCCCAAATTACTGAAATTACAGGCGTAAGCCACTGCACCTGGTCTAAAACAAGGAATTTTTTTAAAGTCAAAATGGGCCAGGCACGGTGGCTCAGCTCTGTAACCTAACACTTTGGGAGGCCAACACAGGCGGATCACCTGAGGTCAGGAGTTCAAGACAAGCCTGGCCAACATGGCAAAACCCTGTCTCTACTACAAATACAAAAATTAGCCAGGCGTGGTGGTAGGCACCTGTTACCCCAGCTACTCAGGAGGCTGAGGCAGGAGAATCCCTTGAACTTAGGAGGCGGAGATTGCAGTGAGCCAAGATCACCCCATTGCACTCCAGCCTAGGTGACAGAGCAAGACTCTGTCTCAAAAAAAAAAAAAAAAAGTCAAAATGGGCTGGGCGTGGTGGCTCATTCCAGCACTTTTGGGAGGTTGAGGTGGGAGGATCACTTGAGGCCAGGAGTTCGAGAACAGCCTGGCCAACACAGCAAAACCCTATCCCTACTAAAAATACAAATATTAGCCCAGCATGGTGGCAGGTTCCTGTAATCCCAGCTACTTACGAGTCTGAGACAGGAGAATTGCTTGAGCCCAGGAGGCAGAGGTTGCAGTGAGCCGAGATCACGCCACTTCACTGCAGCCTGGGCAACAGAGCGAGCCTCTGTCTCAAAAAAAAAAAAAAAAAAAAGTCAAAATGGGGCTGAGCTATGGGCAAGAGAAGAAATTTAATTCTCAGAAGGAAAAGTCTAGGCCAACAGTGCTGATATGGTCATCCTGTATTTCACACACACACTCCCTCACCTGACCTAGGGAAGTCAGCATCAATCATACTGATACTATGTACCCTTGATAACATGAGATGAAAATGGCATTTTTAACTCTGTGGTTTTCCTTCCCAAAACCCGTAACACCACTCTAAAAATGAGAAAAACATTAGACAAATTCCAATAGAGGCATCCTACAAAATACCTGACCAGTACTCCTCAAAGCCGTCAAAGTCATCAAAACATCATTATGGATTTTTTGAGACAGAGTTTCACTCTTGTTGCCCAGGCTGGAGTGCAATGGTGCAATCTTGGCTCACCGCAACCTCCCCCTCCTGGGTTCAAGCGATTCTCCTGCCTCAGCCTCCCAAGTAGCTGGGATTACAGGCGTGTGCCACCCCGCCCAGCTCATTTTCTATTTTTTATAGAGACAGGGTGTCTCCATGTTGGTCAAGCTGGTCTTGAACTCCCGACCTCAGGTGATTCGCCCACCTCGGCCTCCCAAAGTGCTGGGATTACAGGCATGAGCCACCACCATGCCCAGCCCATTACGTTTTTGAGAACTAAACATAATGTAGTTGTCTGGATGGGATCCTGGAACAGAAAAACACATTAGTTTAGAAAAACGAAGCCGGTCACGGTGGCTCATGCCTATAATCCCAGCACTTTGGGAGGCTGAGGCAGGCAGATCATGAGGTCAGGAGATCAAGACCATCCTGGCTAACACAGTGAAACCCCGTCTCTACTAAAAATACAAAAAAATTAGCCGGGTGTGGTGGCAGGTGCCTGTAGTCCCAGCTACTCGGGAGGCTGAGGCAGGAGAATAGTAGGAACCCAGGAGGCAGAGCTTGCAGTGAGTTGAGATCACGCCACTGCACTCCAGCCTGGGTGACAGAGCAAGACTCTGTCTCAAAAAAACAAAAAAACAAAAAAACAAAAAAAACAAAGGAGGCTGAGCGCCTGTAATCCCAGCACCTTGGGAGGCCAAGGCGGGCGAATCATGAGATCAGGAGTTCAAGACCAACCTGATCACCATGGTGAAACCCTGTCTCTACTAAAAATACAAAAAATTGGCCGGGCACGG
>NW_016819378.1:584790-592364 GCF_001698545.2 Rhinopithecus bieti | reverse complement strand
AAAAAAAAAAAAAAAAAATACAAAAAATTAGCTGGGCATAGGGGCGGGCACCTGTTATCCCAGCTACTCGGGAGGCTGAGGCAGGAGAATCACTTGAACCTGGGAGGCGGAGGTTGCAGCAGTGAGCCAAAATCAGTGCCACTCCACTCCAGCCTGGTGACAGAGTAAGACTCAGTCTAAAACAACAACAACAACAACAAAAATAAAAATAAAAAAGGAAATCTGAATAAACTGTAGACTTTAGTTAATAATAATTTTCAATACTGTTTCATTAATGGTGGCAAATGTACCATACTAATGTCAGATAATAATTGGGGAAATTTAATGTAGGGTATATAGGAATTCACCATATTATCTTTTCAGTTTTTCTGTACACGTAATGTTTCTAAGTTGGCTAGGCTCAGTGGTTCACACCTGTGATCCCAGCACTTTAGGAGACCGGGGCTGAGGATGGCTTGAGCCCAGGAGTTTAAGACCAGCCTGAGCAACATAGTAGGACTCTGTCTTTACAAAAATACAAAAATTAGCCAAGTGTGTTGGCACATGCCTATAGTCCCAGCTGCTCAGGAGGCTGAGATGGGAGGATCACTTGAGTCTGGGAGGTTGAGCCTGCAGTGAGCCATGACCATGCCTCTGCAGTCCACCCTGGGTGACAGAGTAAGACCCTGTTGCTAAAAAAATGAATAAATTGGCCAGGCGCGGTGGCTCACGCCTGTAATCCCAACGTCTTGGGAGGCTGAGGCAGGTGGATCACTTGAGCCTAGGAGTTTGAGACCAGCCTGGGCAACATAGTGAAATGAAACCCTGTCTCTACAAACAATACAAAAAAAAAAAAGAAAAAAATTATCTGGGTGTGGTGGCATGCACCTGTGGTCCCAGCTACTTGGGAGGCTGACATGGGAGAATCGCCTGAGCCTGGGAAGTCAAGACTGCAATGAGCTGTGATTGCACCACTGTGCAGCTTGTAATCCCAGCACTTTGGGAGGCCAAGGGTGACAGAGTGAGACCTTGTCTCAAAATAAATAAAATAAAGCCTACTAAAAGTATATATGTATAGATATGTATGTGTATTTTTTATGTGTAGGTATATATACACATATATAAGCACATGCTTCATTTTTTTTTACCAGGCCCCATCCTCACCATTTGGAGCTTGCTCTTTAGTTTTCACTAAAGGCAAATCCAGGGAAACGAATTTCAGAAGATCACTGACCATTGACTATTGAAATGTATAAATGAAGTGTATAGTAATGAGACTGGCTGTCCATAAAAACATTACAACCTATCATCCAAATGAGTGCTGTCACTTCAAAATAGTCATTCAAGAAGGTTTTAGCCTTGTTTTAATGAGGACACTGCTCAAAACAACAAGAATCTCCTTCAGAGTCTATAACACACAATGCAATGAATATTCATTATCTGCAGGTGGATTGGATTTATGCAAATAGCCAAAAGAACTCAGGCCAACACTGATGAGTAAATGGGCTGGGAAATCTGGATGGTAAATGTGTTTCAAAATTTTTTGGATTTTTGAAAGATAGTATGGTGCATATACAAAATATAAAGCAACAATCCCAACGCATCTGGACAGCACCCAGTAATCAAACAAATTAATATTTATGCAATGACATATATGACTATTCATATCATGATAAGTGAAAGATGGAAAAGTGAAAACTATGAATAACTTTATGTAAGTTTAGGTCAGGTTCTGCCACAAAATAAATTCAGTTCAGATTAGGTTTCATTGTCAAATATGTTATGAAAAGATTTTGTTTTCATTTTGTTTTGTTTTTTTAAGAGAGAGTTTTGCTCTTATTGTCCAGGCCAGAGTTCAGTGGCGTGATCTTGGTGATTCTCCTGCCTCAGCCTTCTGAGTAGCTGGGATTACAGGCGCCCGCCACCATGCCCAGTTAATTTTTGTTTCATTTTGTTTTGTTTTGTTTTGAGACCAAGTCTCACTCTGTCACCCAGGCTGGAGTGCAATGGCGCGATCTCGGCCCGCTGCAACTTCTGCTTCCCAGGTTCAAGCGACTCTCATGCCTCCGCCTCCGAGAAGCTGGGACTACAGGCACGTGCCACCACGCCCAGGTAATTTTTGTATTTTTAGTAGAGATGGGGTTTCACTATGTTGGCCGGCTTGTCTTGAACTCCTGACCTCCGGTGATCCACCCACCTCAACCTCCCAAAGTGCTAAGATTAAGGGCATAAGCCACCATACCCAGCCAAGCTTTTGGTTTTCATAATTTTTTTAAATTTAGGAATTGTGAATGAAGGATTTGCAGACCACGAATATTTGATGAAGGCAATTCCAGAGTTTTGAGAAGGAACACTCCATTCCATATACTCAGTCACCCAAGCTAGGAGCCTGAGGGTCACCCTAAACCCTCATTCTCTCCCCTCAACCCTCAGTCAATCCATCAAGTCCTGTTGATCTTATTTTCTATCTTTTGAATCTGTTCTTCCCCCCATGCCAGTGCCTTGCCATCTTTCAACTGAGAGGGTCCTTCAGTTTTTTTCTAGCTGACCTTCCTACTCTTTTTGCAGCCATAAATCCTTCCTCCACTCTGCTCCTAAGTGCAGATCTGACCATGCCATGAGTCTTTGCTTCCAGAGTCTTTATGGTTCCAGTAACACCACAGGATGAAGTCCAACATCCTTAGTATGATCTAAAACTCAGATGCAAAGACACAAATAGCTATAATTATGTTATTCAATGTTTGTTACCAATCTGTAATGAAACAATTTCAGAGATTAAGTGTAGCCAGGCACGATGGCTCACGCCTGTAATCCCAGCACTTTGGGAGGCCGAGGCGGGTGGATCACGAAGTCAGGAGATCAAGACCATCCTGGCTAACACAAAACCCTGCCTCTACTAAAAATTCAAAACAATTAGCCAGGCGTGGCGGCGTGGTGGGACTACTAGCAGTAGTCCCAGCTACTGGGGCGGCTGAGGCAGGAGAATGACGTGAACCCAGGAGGCAGAGCTTGCAGTGAGCCGAGATCGCGCCACCGCACTCCAGCCTGGGCAACAGAGCTAGACTCTGTCTCAAAAAAAAATTAAGTGTAAGCATTTAGAAAGTTTTATAGGAATTTGACAGAGAAATTTTATATTTATTGAATCTAACAAAATGGTAGTTTGTTTTTTGAATAATTCACTTTTAGTGCATTCTATAAAAGTAGTGGACAATAATAGATTGAAAATGTTTTAAAAATTGGTCCTTAACCATACTTTGAGAAGCACTGGTCCATAATATTTTTAATGTCATGTACTTGTACACCTCCCTAGGCTCATTTCTAACCACCTCCACCCACCACCCAGCAATAATGAACAACCTTTTACAGTTTCTGAAACATATCACTCTGTTTCATATCTCCACCTCTATGGAAATGCACTTTCTGGCCTCTCTGACTTGACTTCCCTTCCTCCTGGAAAATTTTTTTTTTTTTTTTTGAGACTCACTTTTTGCTCTGTGGTGCAGGGATGCAGTAGTGCCATCAAGGCTCACTGCAGCCTTCAACTACTGGGCTCAAATGTTCCTCCCATCTCAGCCTCCTAAAGTGCTGTGATTACTGGTGTGAACCACCGCCCTGGCCACTCCTGGAAATCTCAAACTGACTGCATCATCACCTCCTTTGGATGCCTGTCTAAACCAAGGCCCCTCACAACTCCAAGCAGAACAGATCACTCACCCTCTTATACTTCTGTCATTGTTTGTACCCCCATTATTGTACTATGTTGTAATTATTTGTTTATAGGTCTATTTCCCTATTAGTCTGTGAGCTCCTTAAAGGCAGTGGTGCCGGGCGCGGTGGCTCAAGCCTGTAATCCCAGCACTTTTGGGAGCCCGAGCACGGGTGGATCATGGAGTCAGGAGATCGAGACAGACCGATACTGGCTAACACCCGTGAACCCGCGTCTCTACTAAGAAGAATACAAGAAAACTAGCTGCGGCCGAGACGCGCCGGTGGCGGGGCGCCTGTAGTCCCAGTACTGGTGAGGCTGAGGCAGGAGAATGGCGTGAACCCGGGGAGCGGGCTTGCAGTGAGCTGAGATCCGGCCATGGCGACTCCAGCCGGGGCGGATAGAGCGAGACTCCTTTCTCAAAAAAAAAAAAAAAAAAAAAAAAAAAAAAAGGCAGTGGTTAGGATTATCTGTCTTTCAGGACTGAAACATTTCTTGTAAAATAACTAACTTGAAGGACAACATTCCTTAGATGATAAATTCTGGCATGTTACTGAAAGAGAAAAAAAGGGATCATTATTTTATATTTTTCTATTACCAGCCAGGATTTCAGCCTACTACCTTTCACATCTGACTCTGAATTAATTTACCAGAATGGTGGACATTTTAGAAGGCCAAGGAGCCAGACTTGTGGGACTCACTGGAAACTTTACAAGGGAAAGAGATATGGAAAACAAATGTCTCCACTTAAACAGTTTTGCCCAGGCTCAGTACCTTTGGGAGTAAAATCTGTGTCACCTGCCCTTTCAGAGTTGCACAGGCCTGTGAATAGGATCAATTCATTCATTTCAGAGGGTCCACCAAATAACAGGCCTATCCTGGAGAGCTCCTGGGTTTTGGCTGAAACAAGCAACTATAATTGGAAATGTGTACAAAGAGCAATGAGGAGGCCACCGAGGGGTGGGAGGAATTAATTCTGCCTGAAGGAGTGGAAGGGGTCCAGGAAGGAGAGGGTGAGCCAAACCTTGCTGAGTGAGTCGGATCTGGCCCAGTGGAGACGTTGGGGGAGGAGTGAGCAATCTGCTAGATGAAAATCTACACGTGCGTAGGGACGACAGTCTCTGCACTCCTCCTCCGCCCACTTTCCTCCCTTTCCTCGCAATCGTTTCCCCTTTTCTTGGAAAACTAGGACTGAGGATACTGTTTCCCTTCACGGAGGAGACCAGTACAGATAAAGGGAATATTAATCCTTTTCATCACGAGATCAGTTGCTCTGCTCTGTGTGTCTTTGAGAGCACTGGGGATGGAGGGAGCAGGTGAGTCAGGCAAAGAAGTGGTCCTTCTTTGAGTGAGCCAAGGGGACACGGGAGAATAGGGCCCATGCAGGAAACAAATGAAAATTTTGTATTTGTCCCCACTCCCTTTTGTCACCACTCCCCGCCCGGCGCCCCCCCCCCCAACACACCTGTCTCTTTATGTTTTTCTATAGTTTCCCATGGTCTCCGTCTTTGTCTTTGCCTCTTTCCCTTTGCTAAAGGCTGGAAATTCCTTGTTCTCAACGGAAGGGAGTAGGAGGGGAGTTGGGGGTGGCAGGAGTGGGCGGGAAGAACAGACATCTCGGCAGCTCTGGTTGCGGGCTGCGGGGGCGCTCTGGGCCTCTGGCGGGCCCTGACAAGTCAATGATTTTTTAAATAGGGGCTCATACACAAACCTAGAGAGAGAGAGAGAGAGACAGATATACAAGTGGATGTAAAGAAACATATAAATACATAATCTCAGGTACACAGACACAAAGTGGCAGTAGCGTCTTAAATATGCTTAGCATTCTACAATTTAGAGAGTTTTCCTGTACATTCTCTCATCCGAATCTCACGACAATCTTGAGAAACAAGGACACAAAGACACAAACACCCAGTAGTTTCACTCTCACACACCGGGTCGCACCCGGACCCCCGCGGGCTCCCCTAGGGGAGTGGGCAGGCCCCTTCTGCGGGATTTCTCTTCCCTCGTCCCTCTCTGGCCGAGCACCCCCTCTCCCAGGACCGGGGAGTGGAGAACTCAAAATCAGCTCCTCCCTCCTCCTCTTTCCCGGACCAGGACCACGACCCGGGCGCCCGGCGCCCAGTAGGTTGCCACCCACTTGCTCACGCCCTACTCCGCCTCCTCCTTGGGCGGGCGTCTCCCAGATCCTAAGGCTCAGCACCGCCCCAAGGGGGCCGGGGTGGGAGGGAGGGGGGCGCCTCGAGCAGAGGCTGCGTGGGCGGAGGATGTGCGTCACGGGGAGCGTGGGCTGGGGGAGGGAGGGGGCACGTGGAAACCCGGGGCCAGCGGCTGGCAGCCCCGGATCCAAAATAACCTGAGATGGGGAGGGAGGGAGGGAGGGGCGCCCACACCCCGTACGGGGTCGGGAGTGCCCCTAGGGGAGCCCGTCTAGCCGCGCCCTCCAGTTGCGGGGCGGGGGATTGGGAGACGGGACTCTGCTCGTTTCCACCACCCCCACTGTGTTGGGCGCTTAATAGGATGAAGAAGGGGACCTGAGCAACTGAAATCCCCCCACCAACAACGCGCTCATTCTCCCCGGACCCCACAAGGCGGAAAGGTCTCCTCGCTAGGCTAGAATGTAGAACCAGCCCCAGCCCACAGCCTCCACGCCCCAGCCCCTCAGAAGTGCGGACAGAGGGGCGGGGCGGGGCTCAGGTTTCGGACTAGGGGAAACCTCACCTGTGGCCAGTCCGCTGGCTTCCCTTTGTCCCCCACCAGCCCCCCTTTCCCTGGGGCTTAGAGCCTTTGGGCCGGGCCCTGAGAGCCCCCGCCTCCCCCAACAGCCCTCCCAGCCGTGGGCGGGAGTGCAATGCGAACCAGATGGGGCTAGGAGAAACCAAAGGGGGAGACGGTGGTGGGTTGCAGGGGATGGGGGACTAAGCTCCTTCAAGGCGCTCCTCCCTCCAGCTCCGCCGCAGGAAGTCACGTCGGAGGCTCCCGACCTCTCATCTTCCACTTGACTCTCCGGCGACGTCCCTAATAGACGGCCCCAGGGAGGGTATCGTCTTTGTCACAGCCTTGCCACACAAAATTCCCAAGCAAGGCCTCATCCTCAGCAAACAGAGGACAAGTGGAGGAATCCCTGCCTGACCTACGCGCTGACAAAACCCGATGCGTCTTATCAACACGCGCACCTAAGTGGTGGCGTGCAGCATAACCCTCCCATCCCTGTTTCCCAAACTTTCCAGGCTAGCATGGAGGCCTCGGTTTCTGAGAGCTGCCCCCTCAGATTACTCCACTGGGGGGCTGGGGAGGGGCGCGGGGATATCTAGGGGATCCCTGCAGAACCCCACGCTCTCAGGCCTGCCTTAAGTGCATACATATTATGGGAGTCAGATGCACGCACAGGAGGAGCCGCACACCCCAGCCTTCGCGAACTTTTCCCGACTGACTCCTAACATTCACACGTCCAGCACCACAAGGCCTGAGTGTGGGCAACGGGCGTCCCCGTAGTTGTTTAGGCGCGTGTGCACGTCCGTGCGCTTCTGTCTTTGTGTACTTGTGCGTGGTTGTGAAACTCCTCTCAACTCGGAGGAGTGAGGGAGACTAGGAATGTCGCCGGCGGGGCGCTCACGTGGGTACGTGGGCGCCAAGAGGGCCGGCTGTGCATCCGGCGTGGGCGGCACAGAGCGACCTCGCCCCGCCCGCTGGGTCCCCAAGCCCGCCCTCCACAGCCGGGCCTCGGTCACCTCGGTCCCCAATTCGGCACCTCGGCTCTGAATCCCCGCCCCCGCCTCCTTCTCCACACCCCTCCCCCCAGTCTCCGCCTCTCCCAGTCTCTAAGCCGCGGCGTCTCCGCGGCCGAGAGGCCCTGGTGCCCGCCCCCCGGTCCCCGCCCCCACCCCCG
>NW_016819378.1:549716-584376 GCF_001698545.2 Rhinopithecus bieti | reverse complement strand
TCCCCGCCCCCACCCCCGCCCCCGGCTCTGCCCACGCCCTCCGCCCGCCAGCCCGGCAGCCAGCGCAGCGCCGGGCCTCGCTCCCCGTGCGTCCTGCGGGGGTGGAGGCGCGGAGAGGCGGCGAGCGCAGCCGGGGAGGGTGGGGGGGCAGAGACACAGACAGAGGCGCGGAGGCTCGGAGAGAGAAGACGTGGAGGGAGGGACAGAGCCTGGACAGCGGTGGACACGGCATCGTGCGCGGGGAAGAGTGCAGCACGCAGCAGGCGCCGAGCGCTGAGCACCGAGAAGAGCAGCCCGGGTGGTCTCCGGCCGTCCATGCACAGAGCGCCTTCCCCCACAGCCGAGCAGCCGCCGGGCGGAGGGGACAGCGCCCGCCGGACCCTGCAGCCCAGACTCAAGTTAGTGAGTGGGCAAAGGGAGGCAGCGGGGAGTGGAGATGGGTGGAGCTGGACTTGGGAATGGGGTCCAGACGGAGGTCGAGGGGAGGACGTGGGGAAGCGGGACGGGGGTGGGGGGTGGAGACTGATGGAAAAAGGGGTGCGTCTTCGAATTAGGGGGCCCTGGGAGCAGGCAAACATCTGATGAAGCTGGATATGAAAGAGTAGTACCTAAATCTCCATTCCTGGTTTACTCTGTGGGCTCCATTTGGCCTAAGTGCCCCCTGCAAAGAACGTGGGAGCCTCCTAACACCAGGGGATGCCCTGGAGCTCGAGCTGGCGTCAGTGCGGAAGGTGGGGGGACGCTCAGTTGCCTCAGTCCCTCGTTGGCATGGAGCGCGCGGGCCCCCGGGGTCCAGGAGAAGGCGGTGCCTTTGAGTTAAAGGAGCATCAGCGGGGGGAAGGGGGTGACGAGGGAGGCAGGGAGGCCTTAGGCAGTTCCTTCTTATATCTGTCCCTTTATTCACAGAGTGGGGAGGGGAGTTTCAGTGTGCAGCCCCTTCAGCAAGAGGCCTTGAGCCTCTCCCCTACTCCACTTGAAGATGCGGGTGGAAAATAAGGGAGAGGAGAGTAGGCGGGAGCTCCTGGGCGGTTTTCGCCCACAGACGCTACCACTGTGGTAGTGTGTGTGGGCGGAACGGCCCCGGAGCAGAACAATTGCGCCCCTCCCCCTGCCGCAGCCCCTGAGCTGAAGGAAAAGGCCAACCGAGGAAGTGGGGAGTGTCACTGCTAGGAGAGGGGCCACTGAGGAGCACTGGGCAGCCTGGAAGGGTGGAGAGGTGCTGGGGGGAGAGAGGAAGCATGCGTTAAGAATGCTTAACCAGGCCATTCTTAACCAGGCCGGGCGCGGTGGCTCATGCCTGTAATCCCAGCACTTTGGGAGGCCAAGGCGGTTGGATCACGAGGTCAGGAATTCGAGACCAGCCTGACCAACATGGTGAAATCCCGTCTCTACTAAAATACAAAATTAGCTGGGCGTGGTGGCGGGCGCCTGTAATCTCAGCTACTCAGGAGGCTGAGGCAGGAGAATCGCTTGAAGCTGGGAGGCGGCGGTTGCAGTGATAGCACCACTGCACTCCAACCTGGGCAACAGAGCGAGACTCCGTCTAAAAAAAAAAAAAAAAATGCTTAATCCCTCGGAAAAGCTGAGCGGAGAAGAGCAAGGCACCACCTGGCTCACTGAGTGGGAAAGCCAGGGAAGGTGCCACACCCTCCCTTCTAGCCACCTGAGGCTGTGGCTCCTTCACAGGGAATGAAGCTGGCCAGCAGTGTCCACGGTGGGGGAGACAGGGGTTCTACATTCACTTTAGGCGACTTCACTTTAGTGTTGAGACTGCTGAGTGTTTAGAGTGGAAGGTGAGGATTGTTTTGGGGGAGAGGGAATTCCAGCCATCCGAGGTCGGTGCTGGTTAGCCTCAGCGCTCAAGTTTTACCACAGACCAAAAAGATAAAAGCTGAAGATAAGGTTTAAGAGGATTCGACTCCTGCAGACACAGGGCACTGATTTTGGGGGCTTCGGGCCAGTCTAGGACAGCACTGGCTTGTCCATGCCTCTGAGCAGTGCCTGATTCTCAGAGTCTGTACTCAGACCTGGGCACTGCGCAGGACAGCATCCAAATGAGAGAGGGGAAGAAAAGCAGGCAGGAAAGAGGGAACAATTGTTAGTGTGGGTTGGTACCCAGTAGGGGGACTTGCACCGACTGCCTCTCTCTTGTGCCCCTCCTTCTCAGGCCCAGTGCCCGAGCCATGGCACTGCCTCGGACGCTGGGGGAGCTGCAGCTGTACCGGGTCCTGCAGCGCGCCAACCTCCTTTCCTACTATGAGACCTTCATCCAGCAGGGAGGGGACGACGTGCAGCAGCTGTGTGAGGCGGGTGAGGAGGAGTTTTTGGAGATCATGGCACTTGTGGGCATGGCCACCAAGCCCCTCCATGTCCGGCGCCTGCAGAAGGCACTGAGAGAGTGGGCCACCAATCCAGGGCTCTTCAGTCAACCAGTGCCTGCTGTTCCCGTCTCCAGCATCCCGCTCTTCAAGATCTCTGAGACTGCGGGTACCCGGAAAGGGAGCATGAGCAATGGGCATGGCAGCCCAGGGGAAAAGGCAGGCAGTGCCCGCAGTTTTAGCCCCAAGAGCCCCCTTGAACTTGGAGAGAAGCTATCACCACTGCCTGGGGGACCTGGGGCAGGGGACCCCCGGATCTGGCCAGGCCGGAGCACTCCAGAGTCGGACGTTGGGGCAGGAGGAGAAGAGGAGGCTGGCTCGCCCCCCTTCTCCCCCCCTGCAGGGGGAGGAGTCCCTGAGGGGACTGGGGCTGGGGGGCTGGCAGCAGGTGGGACTGGGGGTGGACCAGACCGACTGGAGCCAGAGATGGTACGCATGGTGGTGGAAAGTGTGGAGAGGATCTTCCGGAGCTTCCCAAGGGGGGATGCTGGAGAGGTCACATCCCTGCTAAAGCTGAATAAGAAGCTGGCACGGAGCGTTGGGCACATCTTTGAGATGGATGATAATGACAGTCAGAAGGAAGAGGAGATCCGCAAATACAGCATCATCTATGGCCGTTTCGACTCTAAGCGGCGGGAGGGCAAGCAGCTCAGCCTGCACGAGGTGAGAACCCCCAGGCCTCCTAGGATTGCCCTTAACTCCCGGGCCTTCAGCCGCTTACCTCTGCAAGTTTCTACGGTCTCCAACTCTGTTTCATTACCCCTTGACCAGGACCCCAGGCCCTGATCCCCTCACTGACAGGCCCCCACCCCAGCAGCCGCAGTGCTTCCATCCTCAGCTGAGGGGGAAGCAGAGATACAGGCAGCACCAAGCTGTTCAGCTCCTTGTCACTCAGGACCCCACAGGAGTGGAAGAGGCCCTGGGCATTCCTAGGAAGCTGTGGGTGCTGACCTCTGTCTTTCTTCCTCAGAAAGCTCCCATGTAGTGTCAAAACCAAAGCAAGCATCTGATGGATGGGCCTCATTTGTCTGATGGTGAAGGGGTGTGAGGAGGTCTGGTGAGGCAGTGGGGGAGTTCAAATTCTGACTCTCCTGGCTGCCCTCTCTCCACAGCTCACCATCAATGAGGCTGCTGCCCAGTTCTGCATGAGGGACAACACACTCTTATTGCGGAGAGTGGAGCTCTTCTCTTTGTCCCGCCAAGTAGCCCGAGAGAGCACCTACTTGTCCTCCTTGAAGGGCTCCAGGTGAGACCCCTTCCCCAGATCCTTTCTGGACTAGAATCCTGCTATGGAGTTAGATCATGTCCTAACCTTCAGCTCAGGCAGCTCTAGGCCTGCTTCCTGCCCACCTGGATGTCCTGCTTTTGGTCAAGTCAGCTTGTCTCAGGTCTGGTCTCTCCTCCCATCCATGTCGGGTCCCCCCAACCCCCTACAACAATAGTGCCTGAGCTAGAGACTCTTTCTCGGCCAGCTTCTTGACAAAGGTTTTAAATAACACGTGTCTCTGGCCGGGTTCTGTGCTCTGCCCGTCACGTGGCCCTCATCAGCCTCACCCACTTTATTCTTATCCATCTTTTCAGGCTCCACCCTGAAGAACTGGGAGGCCCTCCACTGAAGAAGCTGAAACAAGAGGTATGTTTTCCCGGGTGCATGTAGGGGCATTGGGCAGCCTTCCCCAATCCCCTCTCTTGCCAGGTCTTCATTTCCCCATTTTGGGCATCCACAGGTTGGAGAACAGAGTCACCCTGAAATCCAGCAGCCTCCCCCAGGCCCTGAGTCCTATGCACCCCCATACCGCCCCAGCCTGGAGGAGGACAGCGCCAGCCTGTCTGGGGAGAGTCTGGATGGACATTTGCAGGGTGAGTGTGCCTCAGAATACTTTTCTCTTCATTGAGGGTGGGGGAGTAGGGGAGGGGTTGGGGGGAGGAGTGAGCCAGGAGGCAGTGCCTGGAACAGGGTTGGGAAGCCTGGCTGGAGGGGGGCAGAAGGGCCTGTGGGCTGGCTGTGTGGTTGAGGGTGGGGGTTCCATTGGCTGCAGCCCCTTACCTGACCAGTGCCCGTGCCCACAGCTGTGGGGTCATGTCCAAGGCTGACGCCGCCCCCTGCTGACCTGCCTCTGGCATTGCCAGCCCATGGGCTATGGAGCCGCCACATCCTGCAGCAGACACTGATGGACGAGGGGCTGCGGCTCGCCCGCCTCGTCTCACACGACCGCGTGGGCCGCCTCAGCCCCTGTGTGCCTGCGAAGCCACCTCTCGCAGGTGAGGCAGCCAGCAGTGCTGTCCCCAAGCACCCCGGCCACCCAGGCCCCACACAGCAATTCTGGTGTCCTGGGGCCAGGTGGGAGGAAGAGGGATATAGTCGTCAGAGGGCAGTAGGAGGGCTGGGCTCCAGCCAGCCAGGCCTTGGGGTGCGGTGAGGCAGACCCTGCTGGGCTGCTCCCACCATGGAAAGTCTGGTCCTAGTGTAGATCTGTGAAAGGGGAACTGGGGAACGGGGAACAGAGAAAAGAGGATGAAAGCGCAGGAAGGAGGAGCATCAATAAGGGAAGCTCAGATGGCACTTCCACCAACCCAGGAGTGGGGAGCAGGCTAGGAGTTGCGGGGATGGGGATGGGGATGCCCAGCTTGGAAGCAGAGGAGCCCAAAGCAGTGATGCTTTGTGTGTGGAAGGGGGAAGAGGGAGTGGGCAGGCAGAGGGCTGGGCAGCCGCTGGGCTGAGAGTGACGCAGCAGACAAAGCCACCAACCCTGGCTTGGTATTTTTAAACTGTGCGTGGGTGGGAAGTGGGGGCGGGGACTGGAAGGGGGGCTCTTCTTGAGGGAGGAGCTCGGAGGCTGGCTTCCTGTGCTCCCCCTGATTTGGCTACCAAAACACTTGGGGGGCCATGGTAGGGTGACCTGGGAGAGGCCTGGGAGGGGCCAGGGATGAGTGGGGTGGCAAAGCTTGGGAAGGGGGGGAGGGGAGAGGTCAGAGCCAAACCACCCCCGCAGCTCCTGACAGAACCAGAAATTCCAGCACAACGGAGGAGGCGGGAGAGACAGAGAAAGAGAGAGACACAGACAGAGACAGAGCTACACATAGCCAGAGAGGGGAGGGGGCTCACACACACAGGAATGGAACCCCCCATACACATGCAGTGGGCAGGAAGCAGTAATTCAATAAACGGAGCCCATCTTCACAACTTTCTTTGCCCCTGCTTCTGTTCCCAACCACTTCTGTCTGCAGCCAGTCACCCTTCAGTCTCCTAACTGCCCCCTTTTCCCTGCAGAGTTCGAGGAAGGGCTGCTGGACAGATGTCCTGCCCCAGGACCCCATCCCGCACTGGTGGAGGGTCGCAGGAGCAGCGTGAAAGTGGAGGCTGAGGCCAGCCGGCAGTGAGGGGTGGACTGGTGTCTTCAGACCCAGGACCTCAGACTTCTGGCTCACACAGACCCCCATGTTCTCCATCCCCAGAATATAGTCACAACCCTGGATCCTTCCTCTGCCCTTCTCCTGCCTCCCCACCTGCTCCATGGGCATAAGACTGTGGGGCTTCAAGCAATAACAAGCAGGGGCCTGGAGAGAGGACACAAGGAGGGTGCGTGGTGCCCTCACCCCTGCCCAGAGCGAGGGGGCAAGGACTCTGCCTCCAGGGCATCTGGGGTTCTCCCCTCCCTCACACAACACACTCCCATTCTCTTTAGGTTTGCACCAGTGGTGTGAGCAGTTGGACTCAGTTTGGACAAGGGGGAAAGGGGACTTCCCTGGGAAGGTCCAGCAGCTAAAAGTGGCAACATTTGCCCCAGAATTGGGGCCTGGGAACACTGGACCTGCTCCTTCTTCCCTCTCCTTCCCCGTTTTTGTGCTTCTGGTTTGTTTCTTTAATTTAACAAGTGCTGCAGTTTGCCCTCCCATTCCCATCTATCCCCCAAGTCCTTTGCAATTTCCTCCCTCCTGCCCTATATGGGGGCGGTGGGTGTGGGATCCCTTCACCGGCCCCCTTGGGAGGCCTGGGTTGGACTCAGGGTCTCCTCCAGCTGGGGGCTGGACCGCAGCACCTATCTGAGCAGTTAGAGCGTCTTTCTTTTCAGATTGTGTACAGTAGATTATTTATTTTGTTATTTTGGAATAAAATTTATTTTATGGCTTAGGATCTATGACCCCTGCCTCCAGAGGGAGAAAGGGTAGCATGGGATGGGGGAGTGAAGGGAAGCTGGCAGTGGATAGGGCAACAGAAAAGATATAGCAGGCAGAGCCCCTTCATACACTGGAGGGCCTCTCTCACCCTGGCTCCCAGGCAGCATTGGAGGTATAGAGCCATATGTAGATGTCACAGCCACTTGGACCCACTTGGGCACAGTCAGACTCCAAATTCAGAGTATTTTTGGGTTAGCATATGTCAGAGAGGCCAGCACACTTGCTGCTGTCTTCTGTGCAATGTCTCACACTCCCAAATTTGTGTTGTCACACAGGCAAAAGCAGACACATGTTCTATGTGGTCATGCAACTAACATGCCAGCTATACATTAACATATCTTAGGTACATACACGTTCACACGGCTATACATGAAGAAACTTGGCCCTTGTACTTTTGCATAGTCTCATACACATATCAGAAGCCTCCACCTCGCTAACAGGAATTTGGGGCTTTGGGAGATTTTTTAATCAGGGCAAAACTTGTATTGGTAACCACATGTCCAGACTCCTCCTGTGCTCCATCCAGGGTCCCTTGAGCTGCTTCCCATTCCCCCAGGGCTGAGACCCAATATCCTCTATCCCTGGCCTCTAGTGTAAATGTGTCTGTATGTTCCTGCCTAACCATCCTAGGCCCTGGGTCAGAGTGGGCGGAGAAGCCTTCCATGCCCTAACCTGTGCTCCTACCCAGCCCACCTCCTGCTCAGCCCCATCATCCTCAGAGAGCTCTATATGTGTGTGTGCATGCGTGTGCGCGCTGCAGGTGCAGGCATGTTGGGGCGTGTCTCAGAGCCTGAACTTCCCTTCCAGTCAGTGCTGGAAGGAGGTGGGCAGGGGAATGATAGAAAGGAAGGAGTGGATTGGCTCCACCCACCATGCATTCTCCTGGTTGTCTTTTCCTCCCGACCGAGAAGTAGGTGGGGATAGGAGGGCACCCTCCCCATCTGCTGCTTGGCAGGGCATGAGTAAGTGTCCAGAGCAGGTCTGTGGGGGTAGTAGAAGAGCTGTCTCTCTGGGTTCTCCCTCCAGCTGGGATCACCAACTGGGGTTGGCCCTTAGGTCCATGTGGGACATTGAGATCCCAGATTGCCCATAGTGGGAGGGTTGCAGGAGGGGCTGGGCCCCCAAAGACCCACCCCCCGATTCCCCTTGCCCCTCCAGGAGAAGCTTAGTGAGGTCCTGTTCAGTGGGAGGCAGCAGAGGAGGGAATATGTCTTCACCAATCCTACAAGGAGATGGGAGAAGCAGTGGAGTAGGCATGGCGCCCACTCCCCTAGATGCCACCCAGCCTCCACTACTAAGCTGCCACTCACCAAGTGCCCTGAGAAAACGCTCTCACTGACTGGCTCAGGCAGCTGTCTTCCACCATGGTCACATCTGAGCAGAGCAAGGGGTCAGGGCTGGACACAGCATGCTCCTGAGGCTGGCACGGCAGCAGGCCCCTGCCAGGAACCAGCAACGGAAATAAGGAGGGTGGGGCAAGGCCAGGAAAGAAGAGGCACATGGGGTCAGGAGGGGCCTTGTCACTCACTGGGGGTGAGGCTGGTCAAAGGACAGGCTCATCTGGCCCAGGCTGGGGGGCATCTGCAGGTGAGGCCTGGAATTAGGGAGAGCACAGTTAGAGGAAGGCAGGCTAGGCAAAGGCAAAGTGGTGCAAAGGCAGGACCACTGAGTGAGGAAACAAGCTCCAGCTCCTTATCCTGACTTAGTAGTGGCCTTGGGCAAGCTATTTCTATGTTCTGAGCTCAGTCTTCTGTAAAATGTGTGTGTTACGGGGGTGGATTAGCCAATTTCTAATGTTTCTTTAGACTCTGAACTTTGATAGTTCTTAAGTCCCCAAGTCCTCACTCCCGCTTCACCTTCTGGGAGGGGAGATGTTGTGCCTTGACTAAGAGTTAATAAGCACCTGAGTGTTATACTTGGGGAAGAAAAATGTCTAGGCCATTTCAAGGCCAAAACAGATGAGTAAACAAAAATCAACACAGCAGAGAAGTGACAGTGGCTCTCAGGGGCAGGACAGAAACAGTCATGCACCACATAACGACATTTCTGTCAGCTACAGACCACAGTGGTCCCATATGATTATAATCAAGGCCAGGCAGAGTGACTCACGCCTGTAATCCTAACACTTTGGGAGGCCGAGGTGGGAGGATCACTTGAGCCCAGGAGTTTGAGACCCAGCTTGGGCAGTAAGTGAGACCTTGTCTGCAGAAAAACCTTAAAAAAGGATTAGCCGAGTATCGTGGTGCACAACAGCATGAGGATTGTTTGAGCCCAGGAGGTAGAGGTTGCAGGGAGCTAAGATCGCACCACTGCACTCCAGTGAGTGAAACCTTGTCTCAAAAAAAAAAAAAAAGAAAAGAAAATTATAAGCTGAAAATTCGTATCACACAAATATTTACCGTTATGTAACTATTTTCTTATACTGTTCAGAACGGTATCATGCTGCTCAGGTTTAAAGCTAGGATCAACAGGCTACACAATACAGCCTCAGTGTATAGTGGCCTATACCATCTAGGTTTGTGTAATTACACTCTATGATATTCGCATAACTATGAAACTGCCTAAGGACAGAAAATGCTCCTTCATTAAGTGATCCACGACTGGACTTACACAGCTTTTGCTATGAGCCAGGCACTATGCTCAGCTTTACAAGTGTTATGAACTCATTTAATCTCCACAATAATGCAGTGAGGTAGGTTATTATTATTAGCATTATTATCCCCCATTGGGCAGATAAGGCACCAAAGGCTAAGTAATTTGCCCCAAACCAGTAAGTGGTGGAGCTAAAATTCAAACCTAGGCAGTCTGGATCTTAACTACTATCTCCTCATTAGAGTGGACAGAAGAGAAGAAAGGTTGTTAGCATTTGGTGCTCCTTTCTCACAGAAGAGCCTCTTCTAACAATTCAAATGCCCACCCCCTTAGAGTGGGATGGTATCCCCATGAGGTTTTTCACTTACTCCTGGAAGGCTGACAACACGTTGACTGATTCTTCTGGGGAGAGGCCTTGATACGGGGGGATGGAATGAGAGTGTGGTGGGTACACCTGGGGCCTGGGGAAAGAAAACAGACCCCCTGATGCCAGCCCTTCTCCTGGACACCACCACACCCTGCTTTTGAACGGGTGTCCCTTTCATGGAAAGGAAAATTCCCTGTTCAGCCCCCAATGCCAGCTCTCCCAGCTGCCCATGCTAAAAGCCCATCTGCACAGACCACTCCCATTCCTGTCTTTCCAGCTCCTTACACCATATCTGGGCCAAGCTGCATGCTCATGGAGGAATCAGGGGCCATTCCAAGGTCATAAGAAGGCACCATGGTAGGCATCTGGAGCTCTGGGGTAGGAAGTGGCTGGTCCCTGGAGGAGGGAAGGAGGTACGTATGACTGACCAAGAGTTGATGCCACCTCTCCTTCCTGCAGATAAGCACTAGACCCCTAACCTACCCACTGTCCACACCACCACACTCACCTTTCCACGGTCATCTTGATGGTAGCTGGGACATAACCCCTGCCATCCTTACCCATCTGTTCAGCTGTTGTGAGAAGGAAAAGAGAGCCATGGAGTGCTCTGGAGTTAGGGAGGAAGGGAGGTGGAAAAGGTGGGCATGGATGATGGGGAAGTAAGAGAAGCGCAGCTATGTAATAGGGAGTGACATCAGGATGACACAGGCAGGCAGGGAGATGAGGGCAGCGGGGAGCAGGGAGGAAGTGTGTGACAGGAAGGAATCAGAACTGCCAGTTCCAGCTCACGCTTGTAGTGGCTCCGGAAAGCCTCATCCTTGGGCTTCTTGGGATAGAGGTTTTTGAGCTGAGCAAGATCCCGGATTCGGTCCCCCAGTGAACGAATGGACAGGTCTTTGGCAGAGAATGGCTGGATGTTCTCTATCTGTGGAGAGCCTATGGTAGGAATGAGACCCTGAGATCCCCCTGTTCAGACTTTCTTCCCCTTCCCCAACCCTCACCACAAGACCTGTTCTCACTCCACCAAGGCAAGGGAGAGAGGACCTAGGGTGGGGCTCCTGAGGGAGCGAGATCCACTAGTCTCCATTCCCACAGAGGTCACAGTGAGAAGGTGAACATTTAGACCACAGAAGGAAGAAGAGAAGAACTTCCTAAAGATCAGGATCAGCATCAGGAAGGTCAGGACGTTTCATTCCCAGAAGAAACCCCAGAGGGCACAGGCACAGAGACAGAGGACTGGCTGGGGTGGCCTCACCATCCTGGCCCCGGATGACGTGAGCAATGGTGATGCCCCCAATCTCTGAGTCGCTGAAGCGGAGGAGAAAGGTTCCATCGGGCTCGTTGAGAAGAAGGCTAGTAACGTACTGTTTGCTGATGAAGCCAATAATCAGCCTGGCCGGGATGAAAGAGAGGATGGGGCCTGGGCAGTGAGTATGGAGGTGACTGGGGTATGGCTGCTCAGACCACCCAGGGCAGGGACTCACCGGTCAGACCAGTAGCTCCGGAGACAGCGTTTGGTGAGGTCCAGGACACCATCAAACCACTGCCAAAAGGTGAAGCCACGGCCCAGCAGGATCTCCTAGCGGGAGAAGGGAAATGGTGTGAGCCAAGGGAGGGCCAGAGCTGGAGCCTGTTTAGGGCAGGCACTGAGCTGTGAGTGCCCTCATGGCAGAATCACAGGGCTGAGGGATCGGACCGAACCTGAGACTCCATCAATGACAACGACCAATCCTCATGCTTACATGTGCCAGCCACTATTTCAAGCCTTTCCATATATTTGTTCGCTCTTTATAAGGCTATGGAGGTAGGGACTACAATAATTCCATTTTACAGATGAAGAAATGGAAGTCCAAAAACGTCGAATGACTTGCCCAGGTCTACACAGCTGGTAAGAGGCAGAGCTAGGATTTAAACCCAGGCATTCTGGCGCTGGAGCCCCTGTTAACTACTGTGCTACACCCTCTCCCTGAGGAGGTGTGGCAGAGGTGAAGCCCAAAGGATGGTAACCTGCTGGGTGTGACTGTCTTGCTCCCTTTTGCTAACACACCCTCTGGTCACATGAGCCTTTCTTTCTTCTCTTTAAAGATTCTGTCTCACACTAAGAAAGAAAGAAAAGAAAGAGGAAGGGGAAGGGAGACCAAAAAATAAAATAATGTAATATAACATAAAATCAAAGAGCAATAGTCAGAAATGTGTGGTTCTGTCCTAGCTATGGCACTCACCTGCTTTGGGACCTTGAACAAACTACATAACCCTCTGAGCATCAGATTCCTCGTCTGTAAAATGGGGATAATAATAGTATCTACCTCAAAGGGATGTCCGGAGGCTTAAGTGAGATAACATACATAAGGTGTTAAGCACAGTGCCTGGCATATAATAAGCTGTCAACACGTGGTAGCTGGTATTACTGCACATGTCCCTCTGGGATTTTGTTCAGTTTAGACAGAATCTCATTCTGTCAGCAGGCTGGAGTGCAGTGGCACAATCTTGGCTCACTGCAACCTCTGCCTCTCAGGTTCAAGTGATTCTCCTGCCTCAGCCTCCCAAGTAGCTGGGAGTACAGGCATGCGCCACCATGCCCAGGTAATTTCTGTATTTTTAGTAGAGACAGGGTTTCACCATGTTGGCCAGGATGGTCTTGATCTCTTGACCTTGTGATCCGCCCTCCTCAGCCTCCCAAAGTGCTGGGATTACAGGTGTGAGCCAGCCTGGGCCTTTTTTGTTTGTTTGTTTGTTTGTTTTTTGATATGGAGTCTTGCCCAGGCTGGGGTGCAATGGTGCAGTCTCCACCTCCTGGGTTCATCTCCTGCCTCAGCCTCCCGAGTAGCTGGATTACAGACACAAACAACCATGCCTGGCTAATTTTTTGCGTTTTTAGTAGAGACGGGGTTTTGCCATGTTGGCCAGGCTGGTCTCGAACTCCTGACCTCAGGTGATCCACCCGTCTCGGCCTCCCAAAGTGCTGGGATTACAGGCATGAGCCACCATGCCTGGCCCCCCTCTTTTTTTTTTTTTTTTTTTTTTGAAACGGTCTTGCTCTGTCACCCAGGCTTGAGTGCAGCGGTGTGATCTCAGCTCACTGCAACCTCCGCCTCCCGGGTTCAAGTGATTCTCCTGCCTCAGCCTCCCACGTAGCTGGGATTACAGGCATGTGCCACCACAACTGGCTAATTTTTGTATTTTTAGTAGAGATGGAGTTTCACCATGTTGGCCAGGATGGTCTCGAACTCCTGGCCTCAGGTGATCCACCCACCCCGGCATCTCAAAGACTGAGATTACAGGCATGAGCCACTGTGCCCAGCCAGGAACAATTTTTCCAATGGGTCAAAGTCACTTTGAATCAGAGCTCTGCTTACACACAACCTGGGTGAGTCATGCAAGTCGCTGGTAAAGAGGAAGGACAGATGACCCCCAGACCAAAACCACAGGGATGTCAGAGAATGCATCTCTGGAGCCAACCCCCAGACCTGGGGTTTTTCCTCCCTGGTCCATGACAGGCCTTCCTAAAGGACCTGAGAGGGCACTGTGGAGACTCCAGTGGAAGGTCCCTGCGTGGAGGCTGAGCAGGCCCTGAGTGCCCGAGGCATGAAGAGCTTAGTGGTGGGAGGTCCAAAGGGCAGGAGAATGACCTTGTTGAACTGTGACCAGGACACAGAACGGTGCTGGAAGGCCTCCATGCTGAGGCTGTTGTCATTGAAGATCTTCTGGGCCAGGAAGAGGAAGTGCTCTGGGAGCAGCCCCCGGTTGGTCCCCACCTCAGCCATGAACTTCAAGTTCAGAGTTTCACACATCTTCTCCCAGGGCACCCGCTCAGCCACCACAAAGGGCACGCGGTCCTGAGAAGAAGGGGGAAGAAGAGAGCATCAGAGGCTACCATCTTATTCTTCCTCAGGCCGGCCTTCATCCCTCCCACCTGCCTGTGGCCTGCCCATCCACAGCACCTGATATCGCTCACGAACATGCTGCTTTTTCTAGGTTACAGTGCTGTGGCCTGATAGTTGTTAAGACTGGGGTGAAAAGAGGTCAGAAGTACGAAAGTAGGCCCATGAGAAGGTGTTAAGGTCACACCCATTTAAACATGCCTGCCACCCCGTCAACAGGCCTGCACCACTGCCCATATTAGAACCCACCCTGCCCCTGTTCCCTCCAACTCCAGGAATTTCCTCACCATCTCAGAGAAGGCATTGTCCCACAGGATGGTGGCTTTGGCATTGTTGTCTTGGTTGCCATGGACGATGACAACCAGGGGCAGAGACAGGGCCTGAAGAGGGTGAGGACAGGGGTTTCTTTTCTTTCTTTCTTTCCTTTTTTTTTTTTTTTTTTTTGAGACAGAGTCTCGCTCTGTCACCCAGGCTGGAGTGCTGTGGCTGGATCTCAGCTCACTGCAAACTCTGCCTCCCGGGTTCACGCCATTCTCCTGCCTCAGCCTCCCGAGTAGCTGGGACTACAGGCGCCGCCACCTCGCCTGGCTAGTTTTTTGTAGTTTTAGTAGAGACGGGGTTTCGCCATGTTAGCCAGGATGGTCTTGATCTCCTGACCTCGTGATCCACCCGTCTCGGCCTCCCAAAGTGCTGGGATTACAGGCTTGAGCCACCGCGCCCGGCCATTTATTTATTTATTTATTTATTTTTTTAAGATAGTATCTCACTCTGTTGCCCAGGCTGGACTGCAGTAGCACAATCTCAGCTCACCGCAGCCTCAGCCTCAGCCTCCTGAATAGCTTGGACCCTACAGGTATGGACCACCTAATCCAGCTAGTTTTTATTTTTTGTAGAGCATTGCAGTCTGCCCTGTGCGTAGCCCCAGGCTGGTCTTTTTTTTTTTTTTTTTGAGATGGAGTCTCTGCTCCAGTTGCCGGATCACAGGCTGGAGTGCAGTGGCCAGATCTCAGCTCACTGCAGTCCGACTTCAGCGCGGGTTTACGGGCCATCTGCTGTCTAGAGAACGAAGCGTTATTCGGAAAGAAATCTGGCCTTGGCAGTGGAGGAAAATCAACTAAACAGCCCACTGCGCGCTCAGCCGCTCCGCATGAACAAACAACAAGTAAAACTGGGCTCATCAGACCGCACGCGCCCACCGCCTGCAGCATTCGAAAGAGCCACAAACTCAGCAGCACCATCACTGCAACACCAGAGCTCAGTCAGTGGTGCGCCACCACTTTAAGTAGAAATGTAGAATGTCATGTTTTTGGAAACAATAGGCTATTTGTGTGTGTGGTGAATGTCAAAGAAAACAGCTGAGAAGAAACTTGTTGGCACGAGGAAATAGAATAGGCTACACATTGACCAGTGGAATAACTGGTTGGGCCTAAACAACGGAAGGGAACGAGCAAACCACCCCATCAACAATTTAAAATGTGCAGAAGCCTGGGAATCCCAATTCCATTTCTAGCAAATGCATCCTATGGAACATATCATGCCCCAAATATGCAAAGAATACGTAACAAACTCAGCATTGATTAATCCAAAACGTTGTGCAACGCCTCACATATTTTAGCGCACTACGTGGGTGGAATCTGGTTATATAAACAGTTTATTCTTTTGAATTACTCATATCATTCTGTTTTTTATGTAGAAAAAGACACGCCATGGGATTGGCCATGGGCGGGCACGCGTCGTATCCGCTCACACGGATTGAATCCCCACCGAGGATGGCACGTTTTCTCGGAAGCTCTGAAGTCCTTGGAGGCCTACCGAGTCCGACAATGATCCACTCCAGGACCATCCCTGAGCCACAATGGTGAAACCTGTCTCTACCAGATAAAAGTACTCAGAGAATGCACTCTCTGCCGCGCCGTGGTGGCACCCGTAGTCTCAGCTACTCAGGAAGGTTTGAGGCAGGAGAAGTGGCTTGAACCCAGGAAGGCGGAGGTTGCAGCTTGAGCTGAGATCCAAACACTCGCTCGGCGATCGAGCGTATGAAGCAGGAACTAAATAAGAGCAGCCACCCATCCGCCGCGGCCCCAGGCTGGTTCCTTAAACTTGCAGGTTTCCAAGCGATCCTCCTACCTTGGCCTCGACCAACAGTGCTAAGAATGCTTTTTTTTTTTTTTTTTCTTTTTTTTTTTTTTTTTTCTTTTTGAGGACAGAAGGCCTTCGCCCTCTGCTCATTTTTGAGACAGAGTCTTGCTCTGTCACCCAGGCTGAAGTGAAGAGGCGTGATCTCAGCTCACTGCAACCTCTGCCTCCTGGATTCAAGCGATTCTCCTGCCTCAAACTCCTGAGCAGCTGGGACTACAGGCCTGCACCACCACACCCAGCTAATTTATTTATTTATTTTTATTTTTTTTGAGACGGAGTCTCACTCTCACCCAGGCTGGAGTGCAGTGGCATGATCTCGGCTCACTGCAAGCTCTGCCTCCTGGGTTCACGCCATTCTCCTGCCTCAGCCTCCCAAGTAGCTGGGACCACAGGTGCCCGCCACCACGCCCAGCTAATTTTTTGTATTTTTAGTGGATATGGGGTTTCACCGTGTTAGCCAGGATGGTCTTGATCTCCTGACTTCGTGATCTGCCTACCTCAGCCTCCTAAAGTGCTGGGATTACAGGCGTGAGCCACCGCGCCCGGCCAATTTTTTTATTTTTAGTAGAGACGGGGTTTCACCATATTGGCCAGGCTGGTCTCGAACTCCTGACCTCGTGATCTACCCACCTCGGCCTCCCAAAGTGCTAGGGCTACAGAGGTGAGCCACCACGCCCAGCCAGACAGGGGTTTCTTAGTAAAGCAAGAAGTTTCCTCAGGAGGCTGGTTCTGAGCACTCAGAGAAGTTACTGGACTCACACATCATAATCAAAAAGTTCATGCCATGTTATTAAAAGTTTTCTGAAGCTCAGTCAGGGCCTCACTCTAGAGAAGTGGTTATGAGTCACTGCTATGGAGCCAGACCTCCAGGTTTCAAATACGAGCTCCAACACTTAGCTGTGTGACTGGGACAAACTACTTAAACTCTCTGTGTCTCAATGTCCTTATCTATAAAATGAGGCTGATAATACTGCCTACCTCATAATGTTACTGTGAAAACCAAACGTGTGTGTGCTGGCACGCGTGTGCGTGTGTATCATTTAATAGAGAGACCTGGTCTATAGGAAGTGCTTCCTAAGTGTTTGCTGCTATCCGCTACTATTCCCTGCCCCGTGCGCTCCATGCTCTTGCTACACCCCACTCACCCGGGCCCCAGTGTGCATGAATCCCAGACACATGGGGTATGGGGCAGTTACAGGAGGTGAGGTTCCAGGGACCCTGTGTGTGGCGTTAGAGAAGGACTCGGGGTCCCAGATTGGGGTAGGGCTGGGCCACGGTTCACCTGGAGCTGGATGGGGAGTTTGCCGGGGCCAAGTGTGAAGCTGGCAGAGAAGAGCACAGCGCACTTCTCCTCTGTGACAGACTCAGTGCCCTTCCGCTCACACCGCTTGATCTTCTTGAGAAGCTATGGGTGGGGTGAGAGAGAACAAGGGCGAGTGCATGAGGACAGAGACCGCTCCTCTTGGGCTTCCTGACATCCTCTCCAAGGAGAGTCCCACAGTCTTCTAGTGGTGCCCCCCTCACTGCCCACTGCACCCCGAAGCCCCTCACCAGGTTCTTGAACAGGGCAGAGCAGCAGTTCCCAGGAATGCTGTTCTCCAAGGGCACGGTGTTGTTGATGATTTCTCCAGTGCTTTCTCTGCCAGGGGAGGTCAGAGTGTGAATGCGCTCATCTCACTGTGGCCAGGTGTGGCGACGCGCTTGAGTGCATGGGTGAGTGTAGACTACCCATTGTCGCCAGCCCTAAATCTCCACATCTCTGTTTGGGTTCTTAAGGGAGGAGTCCCCATCTTGGCCAAGTCATGATGCCCCCACCCCATTCCAGCCCTAAATGGGTCCCTCCCTTTCCTCTGCCTTGACCATTCAGGGTCTCCACATCCCATGGCCCTCCCTCCCCATCCCTTGCTCTTTTCAGTGCCAGCCCCCCAAGCTGCCTCCATCACCCTAACATGCCTTCTCCAACCCCAGGTCCAATCCCAGCTTACGCTCCAGCCCCAGGACCCTGAGGCACACTCAGCTCCCTCGCCTGCTTCTCTGTCACCATGTCAGCCCTGACCAGTGGAGGCTTGGCTGGGGCCCCCAGGAACCTCAAGCCCAACAGGAATCGAACTCCAGCCTGGAACTTGGTCTGAGTCTTCAGTACCTGGGGCGGCTGCTTCTCCACCAGGAAACAACTGGGAGTGAGGAGGACACAAGGGGAGTTGGGGGCTAGGTCCCTGCTGGTGCCCTTCCCACAGCTCTAGCCCCCTTCTTTTCTTCCTGAGGTCTGTTCTAGGCCAGACTGGGGACTCCCGGGGCATACCTGGTGACGAGGGTTCGCAGGACTTCATCCAGCCGGCCAATCAGCGATGCCCGGGTCTTGGGCTCAAGCTCCCCACCAGCCGCCCCTACCTCCTGCTGTAGCTGGGAATAAATGTCCACCAGGCTCTCACACCTGGGGCCAGGACAGTGGTCAGGGGGCATAGGATTAAGGCTGCTTGCTCCGGCCCAGACCCCCTTTCACTATACCCAGGGAGAAAGGCTATCATGCGTGGAGGAGTGGGGTAGGTAGTGGGTGTGGCTGCAAGGCACCTGGGCTGAAGGGGGTTCTGTGATCTGTTGGCCTAGGGTCTGGGTGGGAAGTTCGTTCTCAGTGCCTACACCCCTGTGGAAACCCAGCCGCCTCTCCCCCGATGGCTCTTGCACCCAGGACAGCTACCCGCCCTTACAGTGCTTTGTAGCAAATTGGAAAGTGTTCCCACCCAATAAACCAAATGGAAAAGCCCTCCTATTCTTCTGGGCATGGAGAGAAGCCTGGGTTGGGTGAGTCCCCGTTTGTGCCCCTCGACTGGGCCCACTTGTACAGGATTCGACCTGAACGACAGTGTGCACAGCCCCACTGGAACCGGCTTTTATGCATCTTGGTCCACTCCAAGGCCCTCCCGCCTGGCTTCTCTCTCTCACCTGTAGGGCCTCCAGCAGTGTCAGCTGCCCACCCCCAGCTTATGCCCCCTTCCCCATCAGCCCTGGCCCAACCTCTCCTGGAGTGGGGCCAGGCTCTCCTCAAAGGGTGCACCATTCCCTGCCAGCTGCTGCTGCCGTTTCCAAATCTGGATCCTCTTCAGCACTAGGGCCTTGGCTGCCTCCAGCTCTCCAGTGGTCTCCTGCAGTAGCATGGCCAGGGCCTATGGGCAGAAAGGGGCCTGAGCCAGGGCCTCACGCTGCCTCCGCATCTAGCTCCTGGGATACGGCTCTTTTTCTCACTCCTCTGGAATTCCCTTACCCTGCTTCAGCCTGTGTCTCTCTGAGGTCTGGCTTCCATCCCTCCAGCTGCCCTTTGACCTCAGTCTCCACCTCTCAGCCCATTACTCACCTCACTTGGCCCAGTCCCATTAGCAGGAGTTTCTATCAAGCTGTGCAGAGACACTGAGGGTTGGGAGCAGAAATCAAGGGTGCAGACAGATTAGAGGTTCAGTTAAGGTTGAGATCCAAGAGGGGACCACTCCTACACACTCCCCAGAACCACCCTGGCCCCCACCTTGGCCAGCCTCAGCCCCCTTCTGCAGGGCTTCTCGGAGAAGGTGGATCTCCCCTACTCGGTGCTGCAGCCTCCGCAGGGCTGTCTTAAACTTGAGTTCTTCCTGCTTCCAGTGGAAAGGCATTGGCAAGTGGCGAAACTATGCAGGAAGGACAGATGCCAAGAGGTGAAACACTCTGCTCATCCCTCTATACCTGGCCTCTACTCTCTGCTCTGCAGATAGCGTTTTCTTGCTCCCCTCTCCCCTTTGGCAGTTCTTCCTGACCTTTTGGAATATCGTGAGACCTTGCTCCTAGCAGAATCAGCTCCTTATCCCTTGCTGTGTTCTCTCCAGGCCTCTTACCCTCAGTCCCTCATAGAAAGATTCCCTGAGCTTGACTTGGGGTTCACTCTGATCCTAAGAACCTCCTTTGGTTATTCCTGGGCCTGGAACACTGAGCCTTTACTGAGGTTCAAATTCTTTGTAGTTTGTCATGGCTTAGGCCAAAGTCTCAGGGAATTGAGTTGGGGTGGGAAGTGGAATATCACAATACCTGTTCCATAACAGCTTTTTTCTCTCCTTGAAGTATTTGTCTGAAAGTGGCCACCAGCTTCAGGGGGTCCCTCTGATATATGCTCTATAGAAATGAGAGTGGTAAACAGTGAGCGTGGCTCTTACCCATGTCCTTCAATCCCTCCAATCCCCAGGCCCCCATTCACACATATACTATAAGGCAGCACAACTGTAGACTCCAGAAGTTTTTGTGCATTTGCATGCTTTTAAAATCTAATTTGCCTGCTAGCTAGCAGCTAACCACAGGAACACAAATTTTCTTCCAGCATCCAACCCATTTTCTTCCAGGGCCCAATGCTCAACCCAGTTCAACCTCAGCCCCACCCAGCCTTGTTCCCTCCCCTCCTTCCCCACCTCCAGGGTACTGATGTGTTGCAAGACGGTGCTCCCCTCCCCCTGCTCTCCCGCCGAGGCCTGAAGGCGCTGGACAGTGTCTGAAAGTAGGGCACTAGCCATGTTGCAGCAGAAGGCCTCTGAGCCGGCCAGGAACTCCCTGCAGGAAGATCAGGATGAGGCTACCTCAGGCCAGGGCTTCCTCAGCTCTCCTGACCCTTTACCCCACAGCCAAAAGCTCAGCAGTTCCTTTCTCGCTCCTTATTCTCCATCTAGGCCCTCTGTAGCTTTCACCCATGCTCCTTGTTCCCCAGTCTTCTAGCTGTTATGAGAAGTGCCTTTGTCCCAGCCCAAACCTCCCTCCTCTTTGGCTCAGCCTTCTAAGAGATGGGGTCTCCATCTGTCAACATTCATAGGCTGGTCTTGATGGGGCACAGACTCCCTGCTAAATCTAGGTCACTACACACGGAATAACAGGTCTCAAGTTCTGAATCCATGGCTGAGGGGGAAAAAAATCTAAGGAGAAGGAAGATGAGTCAGGGAAGACTTGGGGAATCAGCAGGGAACAGCCAGGACTCACCAGGGCTGGCTCTCCAGCCAGTCACCCAGAAGATGCCGCAGGTGTTGGGGAAAGTCGACATAGAGCCGCTGCACTTTTTCTGGGGGCATCTTGGAGACCAGACCCCACAGAGACATGATCTGGGACTTGGAGGTTGCCTGGAGGAGAAAAATAAGGCCACTCTGAGGGGTGCCCAAGAAACTTGGCCTATCTTCTGCAGCAGCCAGGGGCCTCCTATAGATAGCCCTCCTAGGGACCATCCCCACCATCACTCACGGCCAGACCACCTTAAACCAGGGGCATCCTGGGTCAATGCCTGAGATGGGGGTAACCCCTTCAGTGATAGATACAGGGGTGGAAAGAGCTGAGCTGTAGCCAGAGGGGTGGGGAGGCAAAGGGAGACAGGGCAGTAGGGAGACAGCTCTCTTGAAGATGGCAGAGAATTTGGTTGCAGCTCTAGACCTGACTCTGGTTCTGTGGGCAAGGAGCCTTCCCTGTGTGGGCTTCGATTTTCTCGTCTATAAAATATGAGTGTTAGATGAATGGTAAACTTTCCAAACTTTTTAAAGCAGTAGGCAATGTCAGCTTTTAATCTGTGGAATCTCAATTACATAAAAGGTACGAAACTGAAGATGCCCTGTTGAAAGCAAGCATAGAAAGCCTGAAACTTGACTGCTTCTACTGCCCTCTCCCCATCTCCTGACGCCAAAGGCGTCCCTAGACAAACCTCTCAAAATTCTGGGACTCCATGAGATAATTTGAAAACCACAAGGCTCGGCCGGGAGCGGTGGCTCACATCTGTAATCCCAGCACTTTGGGAGGCCGAGGTGGGCGGATCACTAGGTCAGGAGATCAAGACCATCCTGGCTAACACAGTGAAACCCTGTCTCTACTAAAAATACAAAAACAAAATTAGCAGGGCGTGGTGGCAGGCCCCTGTAGTCCCAGCTACTCAGGAGGCTGAGGTGAGAGAACGGTGTGAACCCGGGAGGCGGAGCTTGCAGTGAGCCGAGATTACACCACTGTACTCAAGCCTGGGCGACAGAGCGAGAGTCAGTCTCAAAAATATATATATAAATAAATAAAATAAAATAAAAATGAAAACCACAAGGCTAGATGATGAAGAGGATGGGAGAGTAATAACAGCTACTATTTGTTAAGCGCTTACCACGTAGGAGGCATTACAGTCAGTGCATTATCTCATTCAGGCCTCATGACACTTTTGAAAATATATAATATCCCATTTTACCCTGGCCGGGCGCGGTGGCTCAAGCCTGTAATCCCAGCACTTTGGGAGGCCGAGACGGGCGGATCACGAGGTCAGGAGATCGAGACCATCCTGGCTAACATGATGAAACCCCGTCTCTACTAAAAAATACAAAAAAACTAGCCGGGCGAGGTGGTGGGCACCTTTAGTCCCAGCTACTCGGGAGGCTGAGGCAGGAGAATGGCATAAACCCAGGAGGCAGAGCTTGCAGTGAGCTGAGATCCGGCCACTGCACTCCAGCCTGGGCAACAGAGCGAGACTCCGTCTCAAAAAAAAAAAAATATATCCCATTTTATAGATGAAGAAACTGAGGCTTAAAGAGTTCTCTACCCTGCCCAAGGTCACTCAGTAGGTGAGTTTGGAAAGCAGGCTTTGAATCTGAGTGGGGATTTACCATCGCACTGTGTTGTTAGGATCCCTTCCAGGGGCAAATCTGATCATCCTAAGAAGTGGGGGAAGATGGGAGGAGACTTGAAGGAGGAAAGTTGGAAAAGGAAAGTAGAGAGAACTAAGGAAGAGGATGGGAGAGACTGGAAAAAAAGGCAGGTTTAGTAAGCCAGGAGGAAAGAGCCTAGAAGAGAGAGGAAGCTGGAGGGCTAGAAGGCGAAGAAGAGAGACGAAAAGAGGGAGAAAGGAGAGAAGGGGACAGGGAAGTAGAGGAGGGGGTTGCATCCCCATTTCCAGGTTCAGGGGGAACTGGGTAGACCAGTGGTTTCCCAGGGGCCTCTCAGTTCACGTTTCTCACAATATCCCTCTCCTAGAGATGAGGGAGAAGATGGGATGACAACTCCCCCGGTCTCCCAAAACCCAGTAACCCCAAGTCCTCCTGTTCCACGTTCAGCTTCTCACTTCTCCCAGGACTCTCAAAGGGATGGAAAATGGAGAGGCCCCTTCTCTGGACCTTCCTGCTCCAAGATCTTCATGCCCCTCTTTCCTCCAGTTCCCACTTCCCCCAGCTCTTTTCTCCTCAAGGCGAATCCTTACCCCTCCTGCTCAGGTTCCTCCAATAGGCCTTTCTCTAACCCAAGAGAGAAAGGTCCTCTGGAGTGGGTGGGCACCGCTTTCCTCTGCATCCCCTTGCAAAGTGACCAGCCTCCTGGCATGGCCCTGGCTAGAAATATCCAACCCCTCTTCTTCCCCAGACATCAGCAGGACACATTTCTCCCCACCCCAACTCATAACAAGGCTGGGTCGATTGGCTTGACCAGGACAGGGGCTCCTTTAGCCTTCAGCCCGCTGAAGGGGAAGGGAGGGAGGAACCACGGCGTGAGGGGCGGGGCCAGTGTTCCCTCCCAAACCCAGAAGGGAAGCGCAAGGTCTGGGATCCTTGTCCGCCCGCTTGGTGGCCTAAACTCGCTTATCTCAACCCCTACCTCCCGGAGTCCTCTGACTGTGGGACCACTGGATCGAAAGTTAAAACAGCTTCTCTGAGTTGCCCAATGTGTGGATGTGGCGGTGGGGGCGGGCGAGGAGGTGGAGCCAGTTCAACGCGAGGAGGGTTAACTCGGCGCCACCGCTGGGAAATCTCAGCGTCTACAGCAGCCAAGCGTGGAGCAGTTTTGAGGGGGAAATTCCCCCTCCTCTGGGGCACCATGAGGTCTACATCTGGGGCTCGCTCACCCCCCAGCCACACCCTTGAACAGGAACCTTAAGCGGAGGGCAGGATAGGGTTTAACGAGGATCCACTGCCCTCTGGCATCAACCTTCCAGGGAGGGGCAGCCACTTCCCCGACCCAGGGCAGAGGAGCACTCCTTTACCTTCTTTCCCTGACTTTCCATGGCCCTGGGGGTGCAGGGGCGAGGCTGTGAAAACGTGACCCATGGGGGAGGGGAGTACTGAGGCCTGGACCCTCCCAGATTCCTCCAGGAGTTCGAAACTGCCAAAACCCAGTGCCACCAGCCACCAACACTAGCTGAAACCATCTCTTGGGGACCATCCACCCAGCCAGGGTAGGATCCCGAGAGCTCCCCCCCCCGAATCCACCCCCACACACTCAAAGAGGCCCCCGCACCCACCTCGGAGGCAACCCCTCTGCTGTCTTCTCCCTTTCTCAGCAGGCACTGCCAGGCCCCATAGGTCTGTAGCTCTGTCCAGCGAGTTCAAGGCTGGCCCTGCTAGCACCTCCCCCCTTCCACCACCACCACCAAAAAGAAAAATAAAATAAAACACACACATACATACACACACACACACTCCTCTCCCGTCCTCCCTCTTCAGTGTAAGCAGTGGCTGCCCCAGCCCGCTGTTTCCGGCTTCTCCTTCTACCCAGGTCCCTCCCTGGAGCTCTGACGACACAGAGAAGAGAAAGTGGGCTGGAGGAGGAAGAGGAAGAAAGTGGGGTGAATATATGTGCCTCTTGTGCCTAGTGGGGGAGCACGTGGGGGATCAGGACTGGGGTCCAGGCCTTGGAGCCAGGCTCCGGCGGAGGCTGACCCCCACTTACTCCGGACCCCTCAAAAGCATCAGCTTTTCTCCAGAAAGTCACCCAATATCAAACAGAGACATGCCACCCCTAACTGGTTGACTCCCAAACTCAAACTCTGCCAAGGGCTGGGGTTTGGGCCCATGAGGGACTGGGCTCCCCAGGGCCTCAGGAAAAGTAAATCCCTCTGGACTCTGCGCTCCCTCCAGTGGAGGACCCTGAAAAGCAGCCGGGGAGCTCGATGCCAGCCAACTCCTAGGTCCCCCTCCCTTCTGGCAGGGAACGCCTTAGAGGTCGGTCTCGTGACCACTGACGGGAGGGAGTGGGGGAGGGGAACCCTCAGCTCAGAATTCTGGAAGACTCCAGGAGTCCCTTGGACTGAAACTGGTCTTTGCCCTCTCCTCACAGGGCACCCCTTCTGAGACTGTGGGGGGAACCAGCACAAGCCGGAGCTGCTGCCTGCAGATTCACAAGGGACAAGTTTGAATACGAATCTGCTGTGTTCCTATCTGCCAAGTTCCTATCTCTTTCTGGGGTAAACACTGAGACACGCCAAGAAACAAACACACACATGCACAACTTCCCTGACCACAAGACTACACACACACACACGTGCAGGCAGGCTCACAAACATATCCGCACTTAGAGCCCACTGCAATCACAACACCACACACACACACACACACACACACACACACACACACACACACACACACACAGTCTTGCTCAGCTTCTGAGTCATCATCATAACTAGTGGAGGGTTCTGCAGTTTTTGCTGGGGGAGAAGCTGGAGGAGACCAAGGGACCCAGAGAGGCCTTTACTCCCCGACACCTGAGAGCCCCGGTGTGTGGAAGAGGTAGTGTCTGAGGGGCGGCGGGAGGAAGTTTCTGCTCCCCTCCTCCCTCCCATAGCCGGGCTGGGCTGAGGGGCCAAAGCTAGGCCTATGCTGCCCCCTGGTGCCTGAACTGATTTCCAGAACCAGCTCTTCCCACTCCATCCCTTGGTACCCCGCAGGTCTGTGCATGAGTGCATGTGTGTGTATCCAGCCAGGCAGCAGAGGGTTTGAACACAGCAGCATATAGCAGTTAAGAGACTGGACTGTGCATACAGGCTGCTTGGGTTCAAATCCTGCTAATGCTGCTAACCACACAACCCTGGGCAATTTACTCTGTGATTCATTCTCATCATCTGTAAAGTGGAGCAAATAAGTCTTAACCCATAATGTTGTGAGAATCAAATGCAGTAATACATCTGAAGGCTTAGAACAGTGACTGACACACAGTAACTGTCAGGCACTATTTTTATGGTCCCTAATAAACCAGGTATGAGGAAAGGCGAAAGGTCTCCATCCTACATAGAAGTCCCCAGATTTGGGGGTCATATTACTGCCAAAAGAATCCTATTGAGAGTGTGTGTGCATATGTGTCCACTGTGTCTGCAGGGCAGTGAATGGAAGAGAAGGGAGGCACGGCTGGAGGTAGCAGGCAGGGACTCTGTCCATTGGCTTGCCCAACAAGCCATGCTAGGATCAAGGTGTGTGCACATACGTGTTCACAGCACACGTGCTTTGTATGTGCTCCTGGGTGCCCACTCTGCCTGCAGACATCCACAGACAGTAGATGAAGCCAGGTTTCACCACCTAGGGGTGTCAGAGCTACAAGTCCCCAAAGACTTGGGTAGCAGGAGGGAAAAGAGTAAATGTGTTCTCTGACTTTGGCTTCTTTTAAGGGGTAGGAAGGCAAGGAGCAAGTACTGTTAGAAAAAATGGTATTTATTGTCTCCCTCTCTAACTGATTATACCAATGGGAACACTGTGATGTAAGGGGGGGAAAAAACAGAATTTAGGCCGGGCGTGGTGGCTCAAGCCTGTAATCCCAGCACTTTGGGAGGCCGAGATGGGCGGATCACGAGGTCAGGAGATCGAGACCATCCTGGCTAACATGGTGAAACCCTGTCTCTACTAAAAAATACAAAAAACTAGCCGGGCAAGGTGGCGGGCGCCTGTAGTCCCAGCTACTCCGGAGGCTGAGGCAGGAGAATGGCATAAACCCGGGAGGCGGAGCTTGCAGTGAGCTGAGATCCGGCCACTGTACTCCAGCCTGGGTGACAGAGCAAGACTCCGTCTCCAAAAAAAAAAAACAAAAAACAAAAAACAGAATTTAGAGGCAAATCTGGCTTGGGTCTGATTCCATTTAGGAGGTTCTCAATCAGGTGTCAATCCCTCAAATGAGAATAATAGTCATACCTACTTCAACAGAGTCTAGGCTAGGGTAAAGTGCCTAGAGTATGAAATTTAAGGAGATACTCATCTTCAGATTGTACAATTGCAGGGTCTGTCAGACTTTCATTAATGACATCTGCACCTGCATGACTGTGAGGGTGACTGTATCACCCTCCCCTGGGCCCTGCCATCCCATTGAGTGGTGGTCAAGATTGCACAAGAGAGGCTCATGCCTGTAATCCCAGCACTTTGGGAGGCTGAGGCAGGCAGATCACAAGGTCAGGAAATTGAGACCATCCTGGTCAACATGGTGAAACCCTGTCTCTACTAAAAATGCAAAAAATTAGTCGGGCGTGGTGGTGCATGCCTATAGTCCCAGCTACTCGGGAGGCTGAGGCAGGGAAATAACTTGAACCTGGGAGGCAGAGATTGTAGTGAGCCGAGACATGCCACCGCACTCCAGCCTGGTGACAGAACGAGACTCTGTCACACACACACACACACACACAAGATTGCACAAGAGAAAGCATAAGGAGGCCGGGCGCGGTGGCTCAAGCCTGTAATCCCAGCACTTTGGGAGGCCGAGACGGGCGGATCACGAGGTCAGGAGATCGAGACCATCCTGGCTAACACGGTGAAACCCCGTCTCTACTAAAAAATACAAAAAACTAGCCGGGCGACGTGGCGGGCGCCTGTAGTCCCAGCTACTGGGGAGGCTGAGGCAGGAGAATGGGGTAAACCCAGGAGGCGGAGCTTGCAGTGAGCTGAGATCCGGCCACTGCACTCCAGCCTGGGCGGCAGAGCGAGACTCCGTCTCAAAAAAAAAAAAAAAAAAAGAGAAAGCATAAGGAAAAAATAACTTCACGTCTGTGTACTGCCGGTTACAACCCAATAGTGAGTCACAAAATCAATTTTACAACCCAATAGTGAAAAAAAAATCAATTTGATGAGTGTATCAGTTTGCTAGGGCTGCTGTAACAAAGTACTACAAATTGTATGACCTAACAGAAATCTCTCAGGATGCTGGAGGCTAGAAGTCCAAGATCAAGGTTAACATGAGCAGGGTTGATTGATTCCTTCTCAGGGATGTGAAGGAAGGCTGTGTTCCAGGCCTCCCTCCTTGGTTTGTAGATGGCCATTTTCACATTCACACAGTATTCTCTTTGTATGCAAGTCAGCCTCCAAGTTTCCCCTTCTTTCAAGGATACCAGTCATATTGCATTAAGCACCACCCTAATGGCCTCATTTTAACTTAATTACCTCTGTAAAGACCCTATAAGTGGGTCCTTCAAAATAAGGTCACATCCTGAGGTACTTGGGATTAGGACTTCAAGAGAATTTTTGAGGAACGCAACTCAGCCCATAACAGCATCTTGACCAGGCACAATGACTCACACCTGTAATCCCAATACTCTGGGAGGCTGAGGCAGGAGGATTGCTGAAGGCCAGGAGTTCGAGACCAGCCTGGGCAACATAGCAACATCCCATGTCTATGAAAAAAATTTAAAACAAAATTAAAAACCAAAACATAAAAAAAAAAAAAAAAAACAGTGTCTTGACCATCACTCTTTAAAACTGAAGTAAAGGCCAGGCGCAGTGGCTCATGCCTGTAATCCTAGCACTTTGGGAGGCCGAGGTGGGTGGATCACCTGAGGTCAGGAATTTGAGACCAGCCTGGCCAACATGATGAAGCCTCGTCTCTACTAAAAAACACAAAAAATTAACCGGGCACAGTAGCACGTGCCTGTAATCCCAGCTACCTGGGAGGCTGAGGCAGGAGAATCACTGGAACCCAAGAGGCGGAGGCTGCAGTGAACTGAGATCATACCACTGCACTCCATCCTGGGCAACAGAACAAGACTCCATCTCAAAAAATAAAAAATAAAAATAAAAAAGTGAATAAAATTAAAAAATAAAACTGAAGTAGAATAGAACAGTACAGAAAATATCAGAAGGCATCATGTGAAGTAAGGATAAGTATTGTTTAATTAAACTTTTGTTTCAGTTTTATATATGTATCTGAATTCTTTTTTTTTTTTTTTTTTTTTTTTTTTTTTTTTGAGATGGAGTCTCCTTCTGTTGCCCAGGCTGGAGTACAGTGGCGTGATCTCAGCTCACTGCAACTTCTGCCTCCCAGGTTCAAGCAATTCTCCTGTCTCAGCCTCCCCAGTAGCTGGGACTACAGGCGCATGCCACGACACCCAGCTAATTTTTATATTTTTAGTAGAGACACCATATTGGTCAGGCTGGTCTTGAACTCCTGGCCTCAGGTGATCCACCCACCTCACCCTCCCAAAGTGCTGGGATTACAGCCATGAGCCACCACTGCCCGCCTTATATGTATCTGAATTCTAAGTCATGATGTAAAGCATACTTTTTAGTGCTGGTTGTATAAAAAAAAAAAAAAGCAATCCCAGCACTTTGGGAGGCCAAGGTGGGCAGATCACCTAAGGTAAGGAGTTCGAGATCAGCCTGGCCAACATGGTGAAACCCTGTCTCTACTAAAAATACAAAAATTAACCAGGCATGGTGGCACTGTCCTGTAGTCCCAGCTACTTGGGAGGCTGAGGCATGAGAATTGTTTAAACCCAGGAGGTGGGGGTTACAGTGAGCCAGGATCACACCACTGCACTTCAGTGACAGAGTGAGGGTCTGTCTCAATAATAACAATGATGATGATGATAATAATTAATAATAATAATAATAATAATAATTAATGGAAGTGGCGGGCGCGGTGGCTCAAGCCTTAATCCCGCACTTTGGGAAGCAGATGGTGGATCCGAGGTCAGGCGATCAAAGACCATCCTGGGCTAACACGGTGAAACTTCGTACTCTCTTAAAATACAAAAACTAGGCCGGGCGGGTGGCGGGTGTCCTTAAGTCCCAGCTCTCGGGAGGCTGAGGCGGAGATGGCGTAAACCGGAGAGGCGGGCTTGCCGTGAGCTTGAATCCGGCCACTGCACTCCAGCCCGGGCGACAGAGCGAAACTCCGCCTCAAAAAAATAAAATAAAATAATAATGGAAGCACAATTTGGATACTGGTGGCCACTACATGTTCCTTTGTATTGCTTTTTAATTATTTTGTGGGTGCATCTTTCTTCCTCAACAATAACACAAGTTCAAGGAGGGCAAGGACTCATATCATACTGTACACACTGCTGTGCAGCAGCTAGAAAAGACAATATGCATTCTTGCTGGTAAAGATACCAAGGGCTACAATTAACTGAGTGTCTCCCGTGTACTTGGTTCTAAGCTAAATGTTTTACACATAGTCTCCTATATAAGGACTAAACTGATTTATGGATTGATTGCTGGAGCTCAATACATTTCACAGACAAGACAGTTCAAGAACACTGAATAGTGGCCCGTGATTTGTGGAGGATGAGGGGAACGAGGAGGAGGTCACAAAAGAATTGTGGAAAGCTGCTGAGGGCCCCTAGCCAACTCTATCTCCCAAGCCTTCACTGTTCTCCCCAAGTTTCCATCCATCTTCATACCAACTCATCATTTAATTAGGAAACACCTCCCTTCTGCCTCTTCAGGCACTTGTTCCATTTATTATCCCCTAGATTCCCCAAATCTCCACCCTCCTGCTCTGTAGTTATGACAGCTGTATACTTTCGGCATAAAGCATGTCTGAATCCTTCTCTCTCTCTCTCTATCTCTCTCTCTCTCTCTCATAGAACAGGGTCTCAATATGTTGTCCAGGCTCTTGAACTCCTGAACTCAAGTGATCCTCCTGCCTCGACCTCCCAAAATGTTGGGATTATAGCCATGAGCCACCGTGCCCAGCCTGAAATGAATCTTGAAGGGACATAGGAATTATTCAGGCAAAGAACAAGGAGAGCATTGAGGCAGGAAGAAGGTTTAGTATATGCAAAGGCACGGATACCTGTGGGATCATGGTACCTTCTGGGAACGGGTAGTAGTGGGCAATGGGGAGCATTAGAAGATTTAGACAGGTGGGTCATATGATAAGATTTAGTAGAGGGATCAGCCTAGCTGCAATGTGGAGGATGGATTTAAAAGATAAGTCCTGAAGCAAGGAGATCCATTCAGAAGGATAATAACAACAGAGAGGGAGACAATACAGTTGAAGAGCAGAGGTGAAGCACTGTGGAACGGAGACTGATTAGGAAGAAAAGTAAAGACACGAGGGGCCAGTGTCAAAGGAAAGAAAGGCAAGAAACTGGAAGTCTCAACAGACTTAAAGACCAGGCTTCTTGGAGGCAAGGGAAAGAAAGAACTGTAAGGGTAGGATGTTGTGGTCAGAATCTAGGGAGTGAGATTTCAGTCCAGCTCTCCTGCAAGGGTGTAGTAAAGGTGGTGGCTATGAGAGTGAGTGGCTACAGCAACACAGAGGTAAGTCATTGGCGTCAAAGAGAACAAGGAACCAAGAGGCCAGGGTGTTGGCTGGACTACCTGCATGAGCACTGAAACCATCTGGGTTTGTGGAAAACCTGAGCTGGACAAGAAAACAGTCGGCTGCTAAAGTCTTCACAGAAGGCCAGGCGTGGTGGCTCATGCCTGTAATCCCAGCACTCTGGGAGGCTGAGGTGGGCAGATTGCTTGAGGCCAGGAGTTTGAGACCAGCCCGGGCAACATGGTGAACTGCTACCTCTAGAAAAAATACAAAAATTAGCCTGGCATGGTGGTGTGTGCCTGTAGTTCCAGCCATTGGGGAGGCTAAGGTGGGAGGATTCCTGAGCCCAGGATGTCAAGGCTGCAGTGAGCCATAATCGCACCACTGCACTCCAGCCTGGGCAACAGAGTGAGAGCCTGTCTCAAAAAAATAAAAATAAAATAAACAAAGCCTTCACAGAGTAAAGTGACCAGGACATCAGTGGATAACAGCAAAAATAATAACTAACACTTAGTGGGACTTTATGTGTTGCTTCAATTCTTACTCTAAAATTGAAGCACTGTACTTTGTTTTTTTTTTTTTTTTTTAAACGGAGTCTTGCTCTGCCACCCAGGCTGGAGTGCAGTGGCCGGATCTCAGCTCACTGCAAGCTCCGCCTCCTGGGTTTACGCCATTCTCCTGCCTCAGCCTCCCGAGTAGCTGGGACTACAGGCACCCGCCTCGTCGCCCGGCTAGTTTTTTGTATTTTTAAGTAGAGACGGGGTTTCACCGTGTTAGCCAGGATGGTCTCGATCTCCTGACCTCGTGATCCGCCCGTCTCGGCCTCCCAAAGTGCTGGGATTACAGGCTTGAGCCACCACGCCTGGCCAGCACTGTACTTTTTAATCCTACAATAATAATATGAGCTAGAAGTACGTGCCCAATACAGTAGCTACTAATCACTTGTGGCTATTTCAGTTTTAAAATTCAATGCCTCTGATATATCAGCCATATTTCAAATGTGCAATAGCCATGTATGACTTGTGGCTACTATATTAGAACAGACATGGGGCATTTTTGTCATCACAGAAAATTCTATTGGATAGTGCTGATAACCCTCATTTTACAAATGAGGAAACTGTGGCATGGAAAGTTCAGCAACTTGCTCAAGGTTAAAGTGAGAGAGGTGGGATTCGAATCCATTTGGTTTGGCACCAGAACTGTTGCCCTTAAACCCTATGTTGCATATCCCAGTGGAAGGTGAAATAGCTGGTTCTTAAAGGAAGAGGAATTTGATATGACTATTGAGGCAAGCACTGGCGGTGCCTATTCAGCAGCCAAGCTTTTCTCTCTTGCTAGCAAAGTCTGGATTTCACACAGGTGTCCCCCTCCTATATATTCAGGAGATGAATCCAGTTGGCCTAGCCAATCACAGTATTTCTATTCCCTTGGCCAGTGACCCAATCCTGGTCAATAGGACTTAGGGAGCTTCTGGGAAAAGTTTTGTTCTTCTTCACTGCCATGCTCCCTTTTAGGATTGGAATAGCTGCAACCACGTTGCAACTGGGAGGGGAGATACCACCAACCAATGAGGATAAAGTATGAGTGTGAAGAACTGGAAAACCCTTGATGAATCAACCAGCCCTGGACCTGCTATAAAACTCCTCATTGTTCAGACTGCTTTAATTGGGTCTTCCATTACTTGCTGTTAAATGCATCCCTAACTAAGGCCATGGTGAAGCCACATGGCCATAGGAAACGGAGACTCCGAGGTGGGCTGCCTGCCTATCCTCCCACTACCACCCGCCCTATACACTTGAGAGAGTAAGTGATACTTCATTAAAGGAAGAATGTTCTCAAGGAAGGATCAAGTTCCAGATAAGTCAAGAGGGTCAAGGATAATGTGAGCCAGGGGTGGCTCCAGGCTTCAAGCAAGAAGAGGGGTGGAGAGCAGTATAACAGTGGTAGGAAGAGGAAGGACTGGGCTGAGTGGAGAAGGATGGATGCCCATCAAGTCCTGCCAAGGATGACAGGATGTGAGCAATGGTGGAGTCAGCTGATCTCAAGGCTTCAAACGGAGCCCTCGGGCTGTCACAGGCTTACTGTGGTGAAAGGATCTTTACTTCACAGAAGGACAAAGTAGCCATCCTGGTGAATGGGCAAAGTCAAGCAGCTCTGGATGGAGTCAGCTGTGGTCAGGATTATGCCTCTGCAAGGAAATCTCAGCTCTTTAATTACTGTCTTGCCTCTCTCCCTTCCCCTGTGCAGCCAAGCATCTTGGGAAAGTTACTCATATTCAGTCTTCTCTTCCTTACCTCCTCATTACACTGCCAGTTGGCTGCTGCGCCCACCAGTCATGAAACTGTCCTGGCCTATGTCACATACACCCTCCTAGGGGCCTTGAATGATGGCACATTCCTGTCTCTCTCTTGCTGGACCTCTCAGCAGTACTCAACACTGTTAGCCATTCTTGAGTAAGTTCTCCCCCAACTACTTTTCATGATTCCTTTCTTGGTCTTTGGCGTACCTCTCCGGGTCCTTCCTCTCAGTCTCCTGTCTTCACGGGATACTTTTTCTGTGTGATCTCGTCCACATTTGAGACTCCATAGCCTGGGCAAGGCTACATAGTATGGTGATTAAAACCATGGCCCCTGGCAGACCACATGTGTTCAAATCTCTGCCCTACCAGGAGGTTGCTTTGTGGCACCCAAACTTCTATCAAGATGTGGATCATTACCCTCACCCCAACCCACAGGGAAAGCTACTGTTCTGATTTTTTTTAAAGCGGAGTAATGTAGGATGTACTTTTATGTCTGGTTTCTTTTCAGCAACATGTTTTGAGGTTCATCCATGTTGCTGCATGTATCCATAGTTCTTTCATTTTTGTTGCTGAGTAGTGTCCCATGGTGGATCTATACCACAGTTTGTTTATCCTTTTTCAAATGAAGGATACCTGAGCTATAGCCAGCTTTTGGCTATTGTGAAGAAAACTGCTATCAATATTCTATGTTCAAGTCTGTGTGTGAACATATGCTTTCATTTCTCTCGGATAAATAACTGGGAATAGAATTGCTGAGTCATAGGGTAGGTGTATGTGTAGTTTTATGAGAAACTGCTACATATTGTTCCAAATTGATAGTATACTTTACATTCCCACTAATGATGTATGAGAGTTCCAGTTGCTCTGTATTCCCACTAACATTTGGTATTGTCAGTTTTTTAAAGTTTAATCATTTTGGTGAGTATGGAGAGGCATCATACTGTGGTTATAATTTGCTTTTTTTTTTTTTTTTTGAGACCGTAGTCTCACTCTGTCACCCAGGCTGGAGTGCAGTGGCACCATCTTGGCTCACTGCAAGCTCCGCCTCCTGAGTTCACGCCATTCTCCTGCCTCAGCCTCTCAAGTAGCTGGGACTACAGGCACCTGCCACCACGCCCGGCTAATTTTTTGTAATTTTAGTAGAGACAGGGTTTCACTGTGTTAGTCAGGATGGTCTCGATCTCCTGACCTCGTGATCTGTCCACCTCAGCCTCCCAAAGTGCTGGGATTACAGGCTTGAGCCACTGCGCCTGGCATAATTTGCATTTTCTTTTCTTTTCTTTTTTTTTTTTTTTGAGACGGAGTCTCGCTCTGTTGCCCAGTCTGGAGTGCATTGGTGCGATCTCCGCTCACTGCAAGCTCTGCCTCCCGGGTTCACGCCATTCTCCTGCCTCAGCCTCCCAAGAAGCTAGGATTACAGGTGCCCGCCACCACGCCCGGCTAATTTTTTTGTATTTTTAGTAGAGACGGGGTTTCACCATGTTTGCCAGGATGGTCTCAATCTCCTGAACTTGTGATCTGCCCGCCTCGGCCTCCCAAAGTGCTGGGATTACAGGCGTGAGCCACTGCGCCCGGCCAATTTGCATTT
>NW_016819378.1:545095-549138 GCF_001698545.2 Rhinopithecus bieti | reverse complement strand
TTTTTTTTTTTTTTTTTTTTTTTTAGTCAGGGTCTCACTCTGTCACTCAGGCCGGAGTGCAGTGGCACAATCATAACTCGCTGCAGCCTCTAACTCCTGGGCTCAGGCAATCGTCTTTTCTCAGGATCTGGAGTAGCTGGGACTACAGGTGCACATCACCACACTCAGCTCATTTTTCAAATTTTTTGTAGTGTCAGAGTCTAGCTTTGTTGGCCAGGCTGGTCTCAAACTCCTGGCCTCAAGCAGTCCTTCTACATCAGACCCCCAAAGTGCTGGGATTGCACCATAATGATGTCTTTTGACGAGCAAATTTTTCTATTTTGATGTTTCACTTATCAGGAAATTTATTTTATGTTATTGCTTTCTATAGCTTAAGAAGGGATTGCTTTCCTCCAAGTTATGAAGATATTCTGTGTTTTTGCCTAAAAGCTTTATGATTTTAGCATTTGTGGTTTAGGTCTATAATCAATCTTTTTTTTTAGACGGAGTCTCGCTCTGTTACCCAGGCTGGAGTGCAGTGGCGCGATCTCGGCTCACTCCACCCTCCACCTCCTGGGTTCAAGCAATTCTCCTGCCTCAGCCTCTTGAGTAGCTGGGATTACAGGCACCCACCACCACACCCAGCTAATTTTTGTATTTGTATTTGTATTTTATTTTATTTTATTTATTTTTGAGAAGGAGTCTCGCTGTGACACCCAGGCTGGAGTGCAGTGGTGTGATCTCGGCTCACTGCAAGCTCCGCCTTCCGGGTTCACGCCATTCTCCTGTCTCAGCCTCCTGAGTAACTGGGACTACAGGTGCCTGCCACCATGTCCAGCTAATTTTTTGTATTTTTAGTAGAGACGGGGTTTCACCATGTTAGCCAGGATGGTCTCGATCTCCTGACCTCGTGATCCGCCCACCTCGGCCTCCCAAAGTGCTAGGATAACAGGCGTGAGCCATCACGCCCAGCCTATGTTTTTAAATTAATTATTTTTTTTTGAGACAGAGTCTTGCTCTGTCACTCAGGCTGGAGTGCAGTGGTGTGATCTCAGCTCACTGCAACCTTCGCCTCCCAGGTTCAAGCGATTCTCCTGCCTCAGCCTCCTGAGTAGCTGTGATTACGGGCATGCACCACCATGCCCAGCTAATTTTTGTATTTTTAGTAGAGACAGGGTTTTGCCATGTTGGCCAGGCTGGTCTTGAACTCCTGAGTTCAGGTGATTTGCCCGCTTCAGCCTCCCAAAGTGTTGGGATTATAGGTGTGAGCCACCGGGCCCCGCCTATAATCAATCTCGAATTAATTTTTTGCATATGGTGGGAGGTAGGGGTCAAGGTTCATTTATTTCTCCCATATAGATGTGAAGTTGTTTCAGAACTATTTATTGAACAGACATTCCTTTCTCCACTGGCTGGCTTTGACATCTTTGTCAAAATCAAATGTCCTTTACAGTGGGGTCAGCAAGTTGGTGCAATAGGAAGTCCCACCTCTCATCCCCTTGCAGAAACACAGATTTAACAATTTGTTGATCAAAATACCTTTATGAGAAGTACAGAATCCAGTTGAGAAGTGTGGTACCCCAGACAAGTAGAGAGCTGAGAACAGTTGCACTGAGATGGATCCTGCATTCCTGGGTCTGGGAGTGGGGCTTTCCCAGCGATACCATCCTCCAGCAGTAAGAGACTTCCAATAGTCTGGTCTCAGACAGGTTCCAGCTCCGAGTAAAATTCCAGATCAATGGTGAAGAGGAATTTAAGAATGGATGCTGGCCGGGCACAGTGGCTCCAGCCTGTAATCCCAGCACTTTGGGAGGCCGAGACGGGCGGATCACGAGGTCAGGAGATCGAGACCATCCTGGCTAACATGGTGAAACCCCGTCTCTACTAAAAAAAATACAAAACTAGCTGGGCGAGGTGGCGGGCGCCTGTAGGCCCAGCTCCTCGGGAGGCTGAGGCAGGAGAATGGCGTAAACCCGGGAGGCGGAGCTTGCAGTGAGCTGAGATCCAGCCACTGCACTCCAGTCCGGGCGACAGAGCGAGACTCCGCCTCAAAAAAAAAAAAAAGAATGGATGCTGAAGCCAGGCATGGTGGCATGTGCCTGTAGTCCCAGCTACTCGGGAAGTTGACAGGGGAGAATAGTTTAAGCCTGGGAGGTTGAGGCTGCAGTGAGCTATGATCATACCACTGCACTCCAGCCTGGGCAACAAGAGCAAAACTCTGTCTTAAAAAGAAAAACGAAGGCTGTGCCTAGTCAACATTGAAGCAAGAATGCAGAAGTTGCACAGGGTGAGATAGGGATGAGCAGGGTGGAGGGGTGGTAAACACGAAGGAATTGCAATAAGAAATCGAACAACCATCTGATTTTTAAAAATTATGTTGAGATATTTGGGGAAAATGATAGATGCATAGAAAACTAATCAAATGAAAAATAACAACTCCAAGATAAAAGTGTATAAAAGTAACATTATAAAATAATAAATGCATATATAATTTTTATTTAAAAAATCAAATGATTGTGAGTCTATTTCTGGTTCTCTATTTTGTTTCATGGATCTGTTTATCAATTCTCATGCTAGCACCACATAGTCTTGATTACTGTCACTTACAAGTCTTGAAATCAAGTAGCATAAATCCTCCAGCATTGATACATTTATTTTTCTTTTTGAGACAGAGTTGCACTCTGTTACGCAGGCTGGAGTGCTGTGGCATGATCATGGTTCACTGCAGCCTCAACCTCCTGAGCTCAAGCCATCCTCCCACCTTAGTCTCCTGAGTAGCTGGACCTACAGATGCATGCCACCACAGCACTGGGATTTTTAAAAACTCTCCAGGTGATTCTAATGTGAGCCAAATTTTCTAGACTCAGATTTCTCTGTCACTATCTTCAGGCCTATACAGTTAACTGGTTAGTATACTAGATCCTACTTTTTAATTGTTTCTGAATCCTCTTCCTCTCCAGCTCTATCGCTCATGCATTAAGGACTTCACCAATTTCTCTACTGGCTCTACACTACTTCTAGAAAAAAATTCTAAGTCCTTACTGTGGCTAACATCACACTTTGTCATTAGGCTTTCTGATACTTCATCTATCACCCTCCCCTCAAAGTACCTTAAACTTCAGCTATCATACCATATTTGATGTTCTTCACATATTTTAAACTTTTCATGCCTCCAATGCCTTTGCCTACCATCCAGCCTAAAACACCCTTTCTTTTCGTTATCGGTTGTCATTTTCTTCCTCTCATTCAACATTTAGCTTGGCATCACCTGCTGCTTTCTCTCTTGACCACCTTGCCTGGAAGAGGTATCCTTCCTGGGTTCCCATGCCCTTCTGTGCATGCCTTCATCACGGGTGTTAAGGTACTGACTGTGTTGTCATTGTCTGTCACTTGTTGAGCACCCAGCTAACCTGCAAGCTTCTTGAAGGCTGAGACTGTGTGTTTCCATCTCTTATGCCTAGTGCCTAGCAATGTACTTGCTTATACGAGGTACCTAATATTTTTATTAAGTGAATGAAATCTGGGCTTGGATCTGCACCATTATCTGGTGCAGATTCCTTACTCTCTCAGAACATTCTATTTTCTTATACACACTGGAAATAACACCCATGACAAAAGGTAGACTTAAGTGAGCTGATACTGTAAATAAAGTCCACTGCGTGGGCCTAGGACATGGTAAGCGCTCAATAAATACTGGTCCTTCTCCCTCTCTCCACCTGCCGTCAGACTTTTCCGAGATACCCTTCCTACGCACACTTCCTTAACTGACCACTAGGTGGTGCTAGCCTCTGGCTTGACATTCAGTTCCAGAGCTGCCCAATTAATACCCCAGCCCAGGCCCTGTTATACTTAGAAAAGGGAGTATTTTGTAATTTGCTGAGTGACCTGAAAAAGGAGATACCCTTTCCCCACACTAGCTTCTTTGCCCTCATCACCATTCCAGGTATCAATCATGAATTGCAGAGAATTCCTCCATGATTCCCTACTATTTTGGTTATAATCCCAACCCAAGAATTTGAAAATGCCTCTTAAGAACAGATGTGGGGGCCGGGCGCGGTGGCTCC
>NW_016819378.1:539738-544765 GCF_001698545.2 Rhinopithecus bieti | reverse complement strand
CGGTGGCTCCAGCCTGTAATCCCAGCACTTTGGGAGGCCGAGACGGGCGGATCATGAGGTCAGGAGATCGAGACCATCCTGGCTAATACGGTGAAACCCCATCTCTACTAAAAAATACAAAAAACTAGCTGGGCGAGGTGGCGGGCGCCTGTTGTCCCAGCTACTCGGGAGGCTGAGGCAGGAGAATGGCGTAAACCCGGGGGGCGGAGCTTGCAGTGAGCTGAGATCTGGCCACTGCACTCCAGCCTGGGCGACAGAGCGAGACTCCGTCTCAAAAAAAAAAAAAAAAAAAAAAAAAAAAAGATGTGGGGAGGAAGAGAAGACGCTGAGGCAGAGAGGATCAAACAATGAATGCTATAGGAGAAATAGAGGGAAGAAGATGCTTGAAGTCACATCCTGTTCCAGGGAAGGCAATTCTAGTCCTAACATTCCTTTTACCAATCAAGAGCCTCTCACGCTGGGTGGAAACAAAGAAGAAAAAGGACATGGTTCCTGCCCTCAAGGACACCACTAAGGAGTCTAGTGGTGGATATAAAGCCCACAAAATAAAGTAATAAAGTGCTACACTCTGGATACTGAAGCTATCCTGAATACAAGTTTGGAACAGGAGAGATGGACAGAGCGAGAATAACAGGAGGGCTTTTCTGAGGAGGGTAGAGGAGCAGGCGAACTGTATAGTTAATGGCTCAGGTAGAAATATGCATTCTCAGCAGGGCGAGGTGGCTCACACCTGTACTCCCAGCACTTTGAGAGGCTAAGGTGGGTGGATCACCTGAGGTCAGGAATTTGAGACCAGCCTGTCCAACATGGAGAAACCTCGTCTCTACTAAAAATACAAAAATGAGCCAGGCATGGTGACAGGCGCCTGTAATCTCAACTACTCGGGAGGCTGAGGCAGGAGAATCGTTTGAACCTGGGAGGCAGAGGTTGCAGTGAGCCGAGATCATGCCACTGCACTCCAGCCTGGGCAACAAGAGTGCAACTCCATCTCAAAAAAAAAAAAAAAAAAAAAAAAGACATAAATACGCATTCTCTCACCTTACAGACATACCCGGAGCAGTTCACCTGCTGGAATAACCCAAGTGCCCAACAATCCCAGCAAACTGTGGAACATCCAAGCAAGGAGATTCCAAGTAGCCAAGATAAAAGGGTAAGCTAAATGCGTTCATGCAATGTGGAAAGGGATCAAGCTAAGTTAATTGAAAAAAAGGCAAGTTACAGAACAGTATATATCATATGAGTTCCTTTGTGGTTTTAAAGGATATTCACTTATATTTGTATGTTACTGTTTTATTTATTTATCTATCTATCTATTTATTTATTTATTTGAGACAGGGTCTCCCTCTGTTGCCCAGGCTGGAGTGCAGTGGCATGATCTCGGCTCACCGCAACCTCCACCTCCCAGGTTCAAGCGATTCTCGTGCCTCAGCCTCCCCAGTAGCTGGGATTACAGGTATGCGTCACCATACCTGGTTCATTTTTGTATTTTTAGTAGAGATGGGGATCCGCCATGTTGGCCAGTCTGGTCTCGAACTCTTGAAAAGTGATCCCCCTGCCTTGGCCTCCCAAAGTGTTGGGATTGCAGGCGTGAGCCACCACACCTGGCCTGTATGTTACTGTTTTAAAAACTCCTGGCTGGGCACGGTGGCTCACGCCTGTAATCCCAGCACTCTGGGAGCCTGAGGAGGGGAGATCACGTGGTCAGGAGTTCAAGAACAGCCTGGCCAACGTGGTGAAATCCCGTCTCTACCAAAAATACAAAAACATTAGCTGGGCATAGTGGCGTGTGCCTGTAATCCCAGCTACTCGGGAGGCCAAGGCAGGAGAATCGCCGAACCCGGGACGCAGAGGTTGTAGTGAGCCGAGATAAGGCCACGACACTCCAACCTGGGCAACAGGGCAAGACGCTGGGGGCAGAGTGTGGGGGGGGAAACTCTGCTGGTAGGGGAGACCTGAAGAACTGTTAATAGAAGTTATTCTAAGGGTGCAGCTGAAAAATGGGGGAGGATCAAGTGGAGAGCATCAAGTTTCCTTTTACTTTGTACCTTCCTGTACTTTTTTTAACCACTAGGTATTACTTTTTTTTAACAATATAAAGTTAATACACATTCACATTCAGGATATAGCAGGGGATGGGAGGTTGCAAGTGAGAAGTGCATGCCGACTAAGGCCAGGTTTTGGAAGACCATGACTGAAGAGGAGTTCACATTTGACTCTGGTCTATAGACACCCACTAGAGGTTCCCCAGCAAGGAAGAGACACAGGGAGAGCAGTTTTTGGAAGATTCACCTGACAGATGGGTAGGGGGAGGGAGGAAAGCCCCTTCAAGCCCTCTCAGGCTACATGTGGTTGCTCCGGATACCATTTTCCTTTCAAAGCTGTCAAGCTGTCCAAAGTCTGTTTCAACCTGATTTCACTTGAATCCCAATACTGGGAGGGGCCCTGGGAGGAACCTCGTAGGCATTTGGTGAGTCCCCACAGTGCGTCTCACACTGTGTTGGGCTATGGGAGCTGGATAAAAGGAGAAATAAGACCCTATTCTTGCCTGGAGCAACTCTCCGGCAGTGGAAATAGAGGAAATCTGAGATATATTTCAAAGAAAAAAAACGACAAGCCTGGAGCATAGGCTGGCAAGATTGGATATAGGAAGGAAAGGCCCCCTTGAGTTGGCAAAAAGTCTGAGGTTTCTAGCACGGGAGACTAAAGGCAGGTGGCCAGGGCGCTGAGCAAAGCCGGCTGGAAGAAGCTAAAGGTTGAGATCACTGTCATTAGGAGGCAAGTCCTTTGTGCTGCTCCTGTTTTTGCCGAGGACAGACTGGAGTGGGGATCTTTCCGTGACTAGAACGTAAAAGGGGGAATCGTCCCTCCTCTCCAGCGTCAATTTTTGGCAGCCGACGTCGTCTGCCTGGCTCCTTGAACTCTGATATGCAGACACCCAGAAAGTCAGACACTAAGGGAACAGCCATAAAACGCCGCCCAGAAGGGGGCAGTGGCCAGAAGCACGTTCACTGGCCCCTGGGAACCGCCCGGCGCCTGCCTTCTGCAAAGTATCATTCCCGTGTGGGCTGAGCCTGGGGACAAAGGTCCGGCACTCAGCAGACACCTTTTTGGAACCCAAGGCCTGGAAATGAAGGTCCAGAGTCCCTCATCTTATTCCAAATCCTGGCTCTAGGAATCTAGAACCCTGACTTGATGGCAAGCCAGTCAGAAGGTATTTTTTTTAAAAAAAGAAAAGCAGAAAATAAATGAGCCCTGACTTCTTGGGCGAAAGGGGGTGGCCCTTCCTCAACCCCACCCGCTGGTGACTCACCTCCCTCTAAACCGGGGCCTGCCCCTCCCGTGCCCAGGGCTGGGCGAGCAGGGTGGGCGGGTACTAAGGTGGGCTCCATCCCCGAGTCCCACGCGGGCGGACAAGCTCCGGCGTGTCCCCGCGGGTGTCCCTGTTTACTCCGAGCCCGGGAGCAAGGTGGGGGCGGGTCCTCTCGGTCCCTCCCCACCCCGCCCCTCCTCCGCAGGCCCCAATCCCAGTCCGGTCTTCCAAAGTCTCCAAATCAAAGCTCAGCCATTCCCTGCACCTTCTCCAAGGACTGGCTGCCCCTGTCCCCACCCCGGCAGAGGAGGCACCTTCAGGGTTCCCCTAGAAAATCGGGCCTCGGCCCAGACCACCGAGTCCCGGACGCCCCCGGAGGGAGCCTGAAATCTAGAGTATGACACTGAGTTTCAAAGGGGAGCCGCTCAGCTCTCCGCCCACTGCCCAATCTCACCCTCGGCCCCTTCAGCTCTCTGGAGCACCAGGAATAAGGGCCCAGCCAGGGGAGAGGGCGCCCCAGGCCCCAAACTAGCTAGCGAGTCCCTGGGACCCCCACTCTCGGACCGCTTTCCAGAACTCCGAACCCTGTCGCGGGTCCGCGTCCCCCTCCCCCGGGCAGCGCGTCAAACCGGCGCATGCGCACTCACTGGATTGCCGCGTAGCTCTTTCTCCCCCCCCACCAACCTTTTTTCTTTCCCCGCCCCTTCCCTCCCTCCCTCCTCTACCCGTCCCCTCCCTCTCCCCATCAGCCCCTCCTCGGCACTTCAGTCCGGGGAACAGCGGTGCGAGCTCCAGGCCCATGCACTGAGGAGGCGGAAACGAGGGGAACCCCAGAGCTCCATCAAGCCCCTTCAAAGGCTCCCCTACCCGGTCCACGCCCCCCACCCCCCTCCCCGCCTCCTCCCAATTGTGCATTTTTGCAGCCGGAGGCGGCTCCGAGATGGGGCTGTGAGCTTCGCCCGGGGAGGGGAAAGAGCAGCGAGGAGTGAAGCGGGGGGGTAGGGTGAAGGGTTTGGATTTGGGGCAGGGGTGCACCCCGTCAGCAGGCCCTCCCCAAGGGGCTCGGAACTCTACCTCTTCACCCACGCCCCTGGTGCGCTTTGCCGAAGGAAAGAATAAGAATAGAGAAGGAGGAGGGGGAAAGGAGGAAAAGGGGGACCCCCCAATTGGGGGGGGTGAAGGAGAGAAGTAGCAGGACCAGAGGGGAAGGGGCTGCTGCTTGCATCAGCCCACACCATGCTGACCCCGCCGTTGCTCCTGCTGCTGCCCCTGCTCTCAGCTCTGGTCGCGGCCGCTATCGACGGTGAGTGAGATTCTGCGTCCCCTTGGACCCCTGGGGCACCCTCTCCCCAGCCCCACTCCTGCATACGGATGGGGAAGGGAGACGCGGGAGGGGTGCCTTTTGTTATCCCAGTCCAGCTGACACAGCAGCGGCCCGACTGGGGCGGGGATGGGGTCCGATTTGGGGATGGGGCCCTGGGCAAATGATGCTTCCGGGGTCCCCCAGCACAAACAAAGACCAGAGGCCTGGGTGCAGAGAAGAGGGATCCCCATTTTTCTGATCCTGGGGAGGAGAGGCCTTCTTTTCCTATCTCTGTTCGGGGAGGGCCTCCGCCTCCCCTACATCCTCCAACCCCCCCACCCCCCATCTGAATTGTGAAGGAATCCGGGTTTGCAATGTTCGGCTGCAAAAGGGGGTGGGGGTGGGGTGGGGGGG
>NW_016819378.1:531267-539123 GCF_001698545.2 Rhinopithecus bieti | reverse complement strand
TTGCAGTGACCTCTGTAGCTCGAAGGGGGAGCCAGGCCAGGGGTACCCTGCTGGGAACAGGGCAGGCAGGCCCGGGAAGGCTGTGGATGGGGAGAGGGAGGGCCCCCTGCTTGGGCGTGAAATCGACCCCAGAGCCCCGGCTGGAGGCCTGGGTGCTGAAGTGGGCTCTTCCCCCTCTCAGGGCCTCTGTCAGTGGCCTGGGGTAGGGCTGTGTTGGGGGGCAGAGAGGGGGAGCTCGCCATACTATGTGACTTTGAATTTTCCTTCTTAATTCCTGGGAGCTTTGAGATGAAAAAACGTCAGATGTCATCATTGGGGAAGGGGACTGGAGAATGGCCTGGAATGCTGGGGTAGGAGGGTGGGGGAGGCTGCCTTCTCCCTGACTTCTGGCTTCATCGCAGTTGGATTGGAAGAAGAGTTGGAGGTTGGATGGGGATTATGGCTGTGCCCCCACACTCCTTTAGTAAATGTGTTTATTCCCTGCACCCCTCCAAGTCCAAAATCCCATATACACACATTTTGTATATTGCAGAGTTAGGCTTAGGCTAGAACTGCGTCCTTTTGGGGAAATGGGGTGCCTCTCTTCCCTTTTCTTGTCAGCTGTTTTTTTCTCTTACTTGTGAGTCACTGGTTCAAGTCTTGCCCAAGCTTTAAGCATTAAGCTGGGGTCATGGGGTTGGGCTGGGCTGGGTCCCTGATTTGAGACGGGGTGGGATCTCATCCCTTCCTGTCATCTTAGCCCTCTCATCCAAAGACAAAACTGGGCCCAATACCATCATACACCCCCTCCTCTGTCTTGCCAGAGTGGGATTGGGAAAGTTTTTCTCAAACCAGATTATCTCCCTCCCTCTCCCTAACTTGCTTCAATTGGGGAGGAGACTTACAGGGTCAGGAAGCAGCTGTGCCCCAAAAAACATATTTAGTGGCCCTCAGTTATGCCATCTTGGGGACTGTCTACCCCCCACCCCCACCCCACCAATTATCTGCCCCGGAGTAGGAGAGGAGCTTTGCCTGAATATCCTCCAGACATCGCACAGCCAGTCATTATCTGCGCATAACTCCTGTCATTATCATGTGTTTTTCTCTTGTTTTCAGCCCTGTGAGGTGAGAAGGGAAACTGAGGCAGGGAGATTGGAGTTGCAGCTGCTTCTGAGAGGAATAGAAAAAAAAATTGAGAGAGAGAGACCCATCAGGAGCCCCATGAAGGAGGGTGGCTAGAGTTAGGCAGAAGCAAGAGGGTTTCTGTGGAGAGCAAGAAAGGTCAGGAAGGGACCCCAGACAGTGTCACTCCCAGGGCCCTAAAGGAGTTCTATTTGCCACACCAAGTTAGTGGAAGAGAGAGACTGGACATGTTCTCCTTAACTATCTCCCTACCCTTTCTTAAAATGTTCACTCATACCCCCTCTGTATCTCCAGCTCAGATCAAACTATCTGAAACTCCAGGAGAGGACCCCTCCCGAAACACACACCAGTGGTTCTGCCTTGGGAGTGGGAATATAAATAATCAGCTCCACCCCACTCTTGGGTACAGGGTGGTGAGAAAGGAGAATTGCATAGAAATGTAAGTTCAACTCCATCCAGAGGCAGCCTGGGGGATCCCTTATCCCTAACCCCTGCCCTCTTGCCTCGGGGTCCATCAACACTGAACTTTCTTGTTTACTTTCCAGAGAATGAAAATGAACCAGCTCACCTGACTTAGTATGTAATCTTCCTCCTGCTATCACAGCCTTGCTGCTTTCTCTCCAGGGCAGCAATCCTAGGGGCTTTCCTACCTCTTCTACTTTCTCTTCTATGCCTGAATCTGCCTCTGGGGTCCCCTGCCCTTTGGGGAGTAACATCACTCCCCACTAGTGACAAAATTGAGTGTACCTGCTGCTGGAGAGATTGGAGAAAGATGGGGTGGAGAATGGGAAGAGGGACTACTGAGGGCCCTGCTGAGATTGGGGAACATTTTCTAGTGGGGAGGGTACCCCCAGACAGATACAGCTCACAGAATAAGGCTGACTTCCTCCCTCCCTTTTTCCTGACCTTTCTCCACCCACCCCCTTGAGCCAGCATATTACCAGTTACTAGATTAGGTACAGTGGAAGTGAGTTATGAAGCTGGGGTGTTAGCGTCCTGGATCCCTGAGAGAAAGTTCCAAACTCCTTTCTCCCTGATCAGACTCACATCCTAAACGTCTCCCTTTGCCTCGCTGTCTTTTAAAGCAAGAATGTGTAAGAAATTCATTTTGGGGTTGGACGGATATTTTGATGTTTAGGGCTGCTTCACTAGACATCTTTTTCTTCCAATCTTGTTCTCTTTGTTCTCTCTCCTCTCTTCATTTTCTCCATTTTTTTTTTTTTTTAACCCTCAACCACCCTTCCATCACTGAGCCTCCCAAAGGATGACAGCCCAGGTTCTGGCCAGTCAGTTCCTGTCCAGATGCCCCCATTCTTCAAAACCCCTTCCTTACCTTTTGGGAAGCCCGTCCTTACTCAAGTCTAACTCTCTCTCCTCCTGCTGCAGTGTGAGCCCTTGCACATCAGAACCCCAAAGCCTAGTTTTATTCCCTCCCAGTACTCCCTTCTCAGGGTCCTCCTTGCTCCTTAGACTCTCCACCTTTCAGGTCCTCCAGCTCTGGGTGTGGGCTTATTGCTCTTGGGGCATCTGGGTGCAGTTGAATGGTACTGTGGGAAGGCCCCTGACTTGGTGGTGCTGGGTTTGAGCGGTAGAGAACCTGCCTCCCCCTTCTGTCCCAGATTTCAGCCTGGTTAGCAGGATCCTGCATTGTTTGGAGAAGGAAGCAGTTGGCTTTGGAGTGTTTCCGGTGCGATGGCCTCAGGCACCAATATAAACCCTCCCTGGGAAAGAGGTGAGGGGTGTATGTGGAGAGTGGTCCCTCTTGTTCCCCCAAGGGAGATAAGAGCCTCTCCCCCCAGGCCTTAGCTTCCCTGACTGAAGAGCTCCATTTTCCTTCCTCCTTTCTACCCTTCTGACTCGAGGGGTGGTAGTGGTCCCTATTCTGGGTCTCCCTTGCATCGGGCACTGCCTAGGGCCGACACTCTATCTCCCCAAGCTAGGACAGCTCTTGCTCCCACCCTACCCTAGGCCCAATGGGGTAGTCATTCTCTGGGTTCATCCCAGGACAACTGTGTCATCGCCTTGGCAATTTCTGGACTGAGCCCCCTTCCTGGCTTTTCTGCCTGTCTGTCTGTCTTTCTGTCTGTCTCTCATTAGTGTGCACTGTCTTGGCTTTTTAGAAACTCTCTGTCTCTCACCCTCTCGGTTCATCTCTTACTGCCAAGCTTTGTGACATTATCTGCCCTTCTTTCTGCGTCTCTGTAACTTGTCTTATTTTTCTCTGCCTATCTCCATTTACCCATGTCTAGGCCTCTTGGTATCCCAAAAGCTTCTTGGGAGCAAGAGTCTCTCAGGGCTTTCCTACTTACCCCCTAGCTCCCTCCCCTCTGTTTTGGCTATTTTTCCCCCTTCCTGGCCAGACCCAGTGTCCAGTTCAGCACCAAAAGTTTCCTCTCCACTTTCCTCCGACTTCCTCTTTCTTCTTCCCCCCCCGACTAATTTGGGGAATGGGTTTTGGAGAGAATGTTTCTGGAAGAAAAGAACTTGATACCCTTTGTGGGCTAGGAGGGAGAAAGGAGGTATTTCAGAAGGAAGGAGGGAGGTTAGACTTCTGGCAGAACTTCCTCCTAACCAGGAGCCTAAGAACTGGAGAAAGATGTAAGGAGTGAGTCAAGAGCTTGGAGCTTTTACTCTGGTGAGCATAAGCCGTGTGTGGCTGGGGTGGGGGGAGAAGGAGGGGAGGCTCAGAAATGCCTGGTGAGTGATATAGTGACCTCTGGAGGCCTTCTGGGGGTCTGGCTTTTATTTGTGGGGAAAGGAAAAGCTGGGGGGGGAGGTCACGGGTCAGGCTAATGTCCTGCTGCGTCAATATTGACTCAGAATGGAAGCGGAGACCCTTCCCCTCCCCTGGCTGTCCAAGCCACCCTGTCTGTCTGTCCAGGCCGCAAAGCAGAGGCCCAGACTCAGGAATGACAAAAATGTGTCTGAGCCTCAGGAAGGAGCCACCGGGCAACACCCAAAATACATAAAATTCAATGAAAACCTCTCGGTTTGGGTTTGGGAGGCCCTTGCTGCCCCACCCCCATAGGGTTGAAAATTCAGATTCCTGCAGGCTCTGTCCCCACCCCCTTGAGCATCCTCCCCCAACTCCCTTAGCTATATCATGTGGTTCCCTTTCGAAACCCCCCCCTCACCTATCTCAGAGGGGAGCCTCTCTCCTTCTGCTGTGTCCGCTCTTAAAAAGGGCCCCAAGGGTCCCTGTCATGCTTTTGCAGTCCCCGAGTCTCCTTGTCCTTTAAGAAGCACCTCTAAGGTCTTAGCTCTCTTCCTCGCCCTCGTCCTCGCTCCCTCAAGGGGTATCAAAGGATGGGTTCCCCTCTTCTGGAGAAGACTCCTTCAGGGTTGGACTTCGCTGTCACCTTCTCTGGCCAGGAATTCTCACCCCACTTCCCCACCCCTAAGGTCCCATAATGGGACAGAGGACATTGACAGCCAAGGCTCAAGCAGGGCAGTGGGGTCTGTGTTGTGTCTGGATGCACACCCAACTCTACACCTCCTGCCCTGGCTCCAGTTTGGTGGCCCTGGGGGCCATGGCTGGGCTGGGTGCCTGGGTTTGGGGGGGTGGGGCAGGGTGTTGGCCAAGTTAGCATGGCAGTCACATTCATCTTCAGGCAAAGCTGAGAACAGACGGCCCCTGTGTCCTGGTGTTCTTCCTCCAAACTCGCTCTCTCTCCTTCCTCTCTAGTTCTCTCCTCCTTCTTCTCCTGCCTGTCTTCCCCTTCCTCTGCCCCATTCTTGCTCCCCTCTATCTCCTCTGTGCCCTTCCCTCCTCTCTGAGGAGCCCTGAAGGCCACCCCTCATAATCCTCTCCCCACTGCCAGGGCTGGAGAACGACAGCGTGCTCCCTGCAATTTCCCTTCCTTGTTTTTTGTTTTTGTTTTGTTTTGTTTTTGAGACAGAATCTCGCTCCATCACCCAGGCTGGAGTGCAATGGCACGATATCTGCTCACTGCAACCTCCACCTCCCGCTAATTTTTGTATTTTTAGTGGAGATGGCGTTTCACCATGTTGCCCAGGCTGATCTCGAACTCCTGACCTCAAGTGATCTGCCCATCTCCGCCTCTACCTCCCAAAGTACTGGTACTACAGGCGGGAGCCACTGCGCCCAGCTGGTTTCCTCCCTTCCTCCCTCCCTCCCTTCCTTCCTTCCTTCCTTCCTTCCTTCCTTCCTTCCTTCCTTCCTTCCTTCCTCCCTCCCTCCCTTTCTTTCTTTCCTTTCTTTCTCTCTCTCTCTGTTGCCAGGCTGGAGTGCAGTGGTGCAATCTCAGTTCACTGCAAGCTCCGCCTCCCTGGTTCACCTGCCTCAGCCTCCCAAGTAGCTGGGACTACAGGTGCCCGCCACCACGCCCAGCTAATTTTTTGTATTTTTAGTAGAGACGGGGTTTCACCGCGTTAGCCAGAATGATCTCGATCTTCTGACCTCGTGGTCCACCCGCCTTGGCCTCCCAAAGTACTGCGATTACAGGCGTAAGCCACCGTGCCTGGCCTGGTTTCCTTTCTTAACCTGGCTCCATTCCATGGCCAATGAGGAAACCACCTGCTCAGTTACCGTCACTCTGTGCCTCAGCTTCCTCATGTGTGAGATGGGGGTTGCAAGGGCACCTACCTCACAGGGTTGTAGGAACAAAGTGAGTTAATAGTTACTGTATTTCCAATCAGTGGCTGGTGGTTAGCAAGGTGAAAGGGTTAGCTCCTATGGGTCATGGAGACCGCCAGGTTCTCTCATGTGGGCCAGGAGGCAGGAAGGCCTTAGTTGCTTCTGACCTTAGCGCGATGTTGTTCTCTCATCTAAACAGCAGGCCGCAAAGGTGGGTTTTCTGGGTGCTGGATTCAGACACAGAAGGCTCTGCTGAGGGGAGTGGGGTTGGCTTTCCCTCTAAGCAGATGATAAGTGTCCTACCCACCCCCATCACAGCTCCCTCCCAGCTCTGAGTGAGGCTTCCCTTGGCTGTGTAGACTGCCCCAAAGTCGTTTATTTGTTTCTTTCTTCCCTCTCCCACTGAAGGAAATCAAAGACAGGCCTTAGCCTTCTCACTCCAGATTCCTGGGGCCTTCAACATCAGCCCTGACAGGAAGTTCTTTCACGTATCTCTCTGCAGTCCTTGTGCTGGCCAGGCCCTCAGGAGATGTGGCCCCCTCCCCTGGTGCTGCTGTGGGATAGGGGCCTGGTCCCTCCTCTTCCTTTCACTTGCCCCATCCCCCATCCCCTCCCTGCAAGAGCACATCTGGTTTGTGAATCTCTCTCATTCCAGCTTTTGGAGTTTGCCAGCTGCTGTTTCCTCTGTGGAGTTCAGGCCAAAATGGGGTGGGGACAGCAGGGGACTCAGTGAAGGCTAAAGGAGGGGGCACCATGGCTGGGATGTGAAATGGAGGGGAGGTTAGGTGACCACCCGGTGACCTCAGGCCTCGGCTGTGCGCTCTGCCCCTGGGAGGAGCCAGGGCATGGACCAAGTCCCAGGTGGGTGGTACGGGGGTCTGTTTCTGGGCTCCAAACATCCCATCTGCCTCTGAGTCCCATTCCAGCCCCCCTCTTCCCCCTCAGCCGGCCACGGCTGGTCAGGGGAAGCGGACAGTTCTCCGGCATGCTAACTAGGCTGGCGGGCTGTGTTTCCCGGGAAGACCTCACAGCTGGCCCAGTGGGGCAATGAACTCAGCATTATCCACCTCCTCAAGGGGCCTTTATTCCAGGCTCAGGGTGGGGGCCAGGAGAGGGGGGCTCAAGGGGGAGCCTGGCTAGGCCATCCTTGATGTGTTTCCTGAACTCGATCATTTTGGCCAGGGGCCTGAGTGCGGTCCCCCCTGCCAGCGGTGGGGGTTAGGAGGGAGGACATCTCAGTGTGGCTCCCATCAGACTCCCTCCCTCCTCTGAATCCCCCTGACATTTTCCTTATACTTCTGTCTCTGCCCTGCATTTGCATTAGTTGGGTACAGCTGTCTTCTCAGGCGACTCTGGCTTCTGCAGGGCAGAGGGTCATCTCACCCTCCTTGGCACCCTGATGACTAGTGCAGTGCCTGGCATAGAGCTGGCCTTCAGTGTGTGCCAGCAGAATAGAAATGCGATGGCATAGGCTGAGGAAAAGGCACGAAAGGCTGGGAGACTGGGAGCCCAGGCTTGAGTGGGGGAGAAGAGGTGGGTGACTGTTCCTCCCGTGAAGGATGTGGTGACAGAGGTTGGGGAGGAGTGGGAATGGGAGATCTGGTGCGGATTTCACTGGTTCAGAGTTTGGAGTCAGCTTAGCTGGTCTGAGTCCTGGTTTTGTCACTTGCCAGCTATTTGACCCTGGCCAAGTCACCTGGCTCAATTTCTTCATCTGTGAAATGGTGGTATTAGTTGTCCCCACTTTGTCATACTGTGGAGGGGATTAAATAAGATGATACATGGAAAAAACTGCTTTACCACAGTTCTTGGCACATACTGAGCCCACAATAAGAGTTAGTTGTCAGCCAGGCACGGTGGCTCACTCCTGTAATCCCAGCACTTTGGGAGGCTGAGACAGATGGATCAGCTAACGTCGGGAGTTCGAGACCAGCCTGACCAACATGGAGAAACCCCGTCTCTACTAAAAATACAAAATTAGCTGCACGTGGTGGCGCATGCCTGTAATCCCAGCTACTCAGGAGGCTGAGGCAGGAGAATCTCTTGAACCCGGGAGGCAGAGGTTGCGGTGAGCCAAGATTGCACCATTGCACTCCAGCCTGGGCAATAAGAGCAGAACTCCATCTCAAAAAAAAAT